>NC_041389.1:680212502-680291046 GCF_002162155.2 Triticum dicoccoides
CTAAGCCCCCGAGTGGCAGGCGGACTCACCACTCGGTAGGAATTTTTATCACTTAGGCGAGCACTGGGCTGCAGCTAAGCCCCCGAGTGGGAGGCGGACTCACCACTCGGTAGGATTTTTATCACTTAGGCGAGCACTGGGCTGCAGCTAAGCCCCCGAGTGGGAGGCGGACTCACCACTCGGTAAGATTTTTTATCACTTAAGCGAGCACTGGGCTGCAGCTAAGCTCCCGAGTGGGAGGCAGACACACCACTCGGTAGGATTTTTTATCACTTCATCTTAGGCGAAACAGGTTTGCAGCTAAGGTGATACGTACAAAAGAAATAAACAACAATCACTCGGAAGAAAGTAAATTACGTCTTTTGATAGTCAAACTAAGAGGTATTTCTTATTACATCTCATCAGTCTAGATATTTAAGAGTAAAAAGGGCGGAGCAAATCCGCATTCCAGGCGCGCGGCTCATCATTATTATGTTCGACGTTGAAGAGACGATATGCTCCGTTATGGAGCACCTTGGTGACAACGAAAGGGCCTTCCCAAGCAGGAGTGAGCTTGTGAGGTCTCTGCTAGTCCACTCGAAGAACCAGGTCTTCTTCTTGAAATGCTCGACCCCTCACATTTCTAGCATGAACTCGATGCAAGTCTTGCTGATAAATGGTCGACCGGATCAAAGCCATCTCTCTTTCTTCTTCTAGGAGATCGACTGCATCTTCCCGAGCCTGCTCTGCTTCTTCCTCTGAGAAGAGCTCGACTCGAGGTGCATTGTGGAGCAAATCACTGGGGAGCATGAATTCGGCTCCGTAGACTAAGAAGAATGGAGTCCTTCCAGTCGACCGGTTAGGGGTTGTCCTCAATCCCCAAAGTACTGATGGGAGCTCGTCGACCCAAGCCCCTACTGTATGTTTCAGGTCACGCATCAACCGAGGTTTCAATCCTTTGAGAATCAATCCATTTCCTCTCGGCTTGCCCATTTGACTGAGGATGAGCGACTGAAGCGTAGTCGACTCTCGTGCCTTCGGAAGCACAAAAGGCTTTGAATTCTTCAGAATCGAAGTTCGAGCCATTATCCGTGATGATGCTGTGCGGGATGTCATATCTGAATATAAGTTCTCTGATGAAACTCATAGCTGTGCTTGCTTTAAGGCTTTTGATGGGCTTGGCTTCGATCCATTTGGTGAACTTGTCGACTGCTACTAGCACATGAGTAAATCTACTCCTGCCCGTCCTCAGAGGCCCAACCATGTCCAGTCCCCAGACGGTGAAAGGCCAGACGAGTGGAATTGTTTTCAGAGCTGACGCAGGTTTATGAGACATGTTGGAGTAAAACTGACAACCTTCACACTTGTCCACTATTTCCTCAGCCGTCTCATTGGCCCGCGGCCAGTAAAATCCGGCTCGGTACGATTTGGCCATGATGGTCCGAGAGGACGCGTGGTGACCACAGGTTCCTGAGTGAATATCATTGAGGATCACTCGACCTTCCTCTGGCGTGATGCACTTCTGGCAGACTCCAGTTGCACTTTCTCTGAACAACTGCCCCTTTATCACAGTAAAGGCCTTAGATCGCCGAACGATCTGCCGAACCTCTTCTTCATCTTCCAGAAGTTCTTTCCTAAGAATGTATGCCATGTATGGCACTGTCCAGCCAGGAGTAATGACCAAAATCTCCATGATCAAGTCGACCATGGTTGGGATTTCGAATTCAGCCGGATCTGTGGCACTCTTGGGCTGTGGTGATTCTTCAGTGAAGGGATCCTCCTGAACTAAAGGTGAATGAATATGTTCCAGTAACACATTGCGGGGAATGGCTTCTCTCTTTGAACCTATCTTTGTCAACTCATCTGCAGCTTGATTTTTCAATCGGGGTACATGGTGAAGCTCCAACCCTTCAAACTTATTTTCCAGCTTCCTAACAGCATTGCAGTAGCCAGTCATGGCCGGACATCTGACATCCCATTCCTTCATCACCCGATTAACCACCAAATCTAAGTTGCCGTATACCATGAGGCGACGGACGCCGAGTGAAATGGCCATACACAACCCGTATAAAAGTGCTTCATATTCTGCCTCATTATTGGAGGAATCAAAATGAATCTGGAGAATATAATTAAGCTTGTCTCCATGGGGGGAGACCAATACTACCCCAGCTCCTGATCCATTCAGCATCGTGGAGCCATCAAAGAACATAGTCCAATGTTTCAAGTGAACTTGAGTCGGTAGTTGCTGCTCAATCCACTCGGCAAGGAAATCTGCGATTGCTTGGGACTTGATAGCTTTCTTTGCCTCAAAGTTGATGTCCAGTGGAAGGAGTTCAATCGCCCATTTTGCTAGTCGACCAGTTGCATCTCTGTTGTATAGAATCTTAGACAACAGTGCGTCGCTGACGACTGTAATAGAGTGATCAGAGAAGTAATGTGCAACCTTCTTCATGGTCATGTATATTCCATAGACAAGCTTCTGATAATGAGGATATCATTGCATGGATGGAGTCAAAACTTCGGAGAGATAATAAACTGGGCGTTGAACCTTGTAAGCTTTTCCTTCCTCTTCTTGCTCGATCGTGAGTACTATACTAACAACTTGTCCAGTGGCTGCAATGTAAAGCAGTAAAGGCTCTTTGCTGTTGGCGCAGCGAGCACCGGCTGGGTGGAAAGCAGGGCTTTGAGCTCTGCAAATGCTACATCAGCTTCTTGAGTCCACTCGAACTTATCAGATTTCTTCATCAGTCAGTAAAGAGGCAAGGCCTTTTCACCGAGACGAGAAATGAATCGACTCAAGGCGGCCAAACAACCAGTTAGCTTCTCAACGTCATGCACTCGCACGGGGCATTTCATTCGGAGAATGGTATCAACTTTTTCTGGATTGGCGTCAATCCCTCGTTCGGAAACGAGAAAACCGAGCAACTTTCCTCCTGGAACTCCAAATGTGCACTTTGACAGATTAAGCTTGATATCGTACCTTCTTAAATTGGCAAAGGTTTCTACGAGGTCAGTGTCGGGGGTTGGGTGCGACATATGCCAAAGGATGGCTTATCATGGTGGGGGCGAGTAGAACGTCGCCGGTGCCCGGAAATGGAATGAGGCGAAGACATGCACGCCGGCAGATCTTGCCCAGCTTCGGGGCTCTCCGAGGAGATAACACCCCTACTGCTGCTCTGCGGGGTCTCCGCATGATCACTAAGGCAAAGTGAGTACAAGGTTGCTCCTCGAGCTGTATCCTGGAGGTAGGAGAAGGCAAGTCTAGCTCTCTCCTTCCTATGTGGTCTGGTCTAGTGCTAATGGATTCCAACCCTTTGCATGGGTGCCCTGGGGGGTTTATATAGGCCTACCCCCCAGGGGTACGATGATAATCCGGCTGGGTGCGGGTCCCAGCCGTCTGTTTCTCAGGCCACCGTCTTCTCCGCCAACTGCTGGGGCCTGCCGACTGGTGGGCCCCGCCGACAGGTCCGGTACTGTAGTCGTGCTTCTGATGACACATGCTTGGTCATGGGGTCGTGGCAACAGTGCCGCCGTCTGACGGACAATCACTGTCGCCATTCCCCGTCTTGTCTGGCTAATGGCGTGCGGGGCCCGTGGGAGGGGCCGGCCGACTCCAGGGGGCCGACTCCCACGGGTCCGTCTTCGGGGCGTTCTCGCCGTCTTCTGTGCCCCCGCTGACAAGCGGGTCCCACCGTCTCTGGGTCATACAGATAGGCCATCGTGGGCACAGTGCACCGCCCACTAAGGCTGAGGTCAGGGCAGGCATGGCAACAGTGTCGCGCCATGATGGAGATCTCCAGCGATACGGCGCACTGTAGCCATGCCAGCCCCTCGTAAGCAGGGTAGAGACGGCCACGCTGTGACCGTACCCCGCCCCATCCATCGTGGCGAAGGCAGGAGATGGTTGGAGTCGCGAGCCGACTCCCCTCAGTCGGCTTCTCTGGAAGTCGTCAGCTAAGAGTCGGCTTATCTTGGAGTCGCCCTTGGGACTCGCCTTATCTTGGAGCATCCCTGGGACTCGGCTTGAGGGGCGCAGCCTGCCCTGATGTCTTGAAAGGTTCAGGGGCTCGGGTTAGTCTACCCGTGGCCCATTACTCCGACAGTAGTCCCCGAAGCTGGTGAGGCTTCGAGGGTGATACGTCGTGGGGCCTCAACAGTTTCATTCTTCTGGTGGTGGGATCCGGGCTTTGCTTGCCGTCTTCCTTCAGGCCGACTATCTGGAGTCGGACTCGCAGAGGGCCGTCTTGCCCCCTAAGGAGTTTGAAAGTCGTGGCGGGAAACTAGGCGGCGTGCCTGATACGCTTCCCCGTGGTCGCCCGCCGCAGACCCGTCGCGCGGTGCCACGCGGTGAGGACAGTCTGCCTACCCACGCGTGCGATGGGACAGGCCGTCAGGCGGGGCCCGCCACTATTGCGCCTCGGCATGCGAACGGATCCGTTGAGGTCGTGCGGACGGTTGGGTTTCCCATGTTGTTACTGCGCGCAGTAACTTCGTGGGGTAAATCGTGGGGGGTGGGGGGGGGGGCGTGGGGTCCCGTGCGCAGTTAATCCCACGCCCGCCCCATCGGCTTCTCAGCCTATGAGGCTATAAGTAGGCGGGGGGAGAGGAGCGGCGAAGCACGCGCGCCCATCTTCCCTGCTCCCCCGCCTCCTCTTGCTTCCTCGTTTTCTTCTCCTTCTTGCCACCGCCGTGCCGAACCGCGCCGCACCCACAGCGATGAGCTCTTCCTCCGCCGCCGCGGCTCCTGCCGTGCGCTCCGGCGTGTGGGATGGCTCCGAGGTGGACGACGACCTCATCGAGTTTCTTCGCAAGACGCGCCGCCTCCCCGGCGCAAACCTTGTGCGAGCCCGCGCCGTGCCGGCGAGGGAGATATAGCCGGTGCCGGAGGAGGGCGAGCGGGTCATATTCCGCTCGCACCTCATGCGCGGCATGGGGCTGCCGGCGAGCGGCTTCTTTCGCTCCTTCTTGGAGTTCCACGGGCTCCAGCTGCACCACCTCACCCCGAACACGGTGGTGCTGCTGGCTGCCTTCGCCACCCTGTGCGAAGGCTTCCTCAGCGTTCTCCCCGCCATCGAGCTGTGGGGAGAATTCTTTCAATCCAAGCTCGGCACACACGTCGCCGGCGTGCCGGCCCAGTGCGGCGCCTTCATCGCGATGCGGAGATCGACAGCCGACAATCCGTTTCCCTCCATCCCGCTGATCAAGTCGGTGAAGATGTGGCAGCGGTCCTATTTCTATGTGAAGAACGTCGCCCCAGACGGTGACTGGGTCAATCTGCCGCCTTACAAAGCCGGTGCACCGGCTGGGAGGCTCCCTAGCTGGTCCCACCGAGTCAAGATGCTGACTCCCGCCGGAGCTGCCGCCGTAGCGCGAATCCGACTTCTGACGCAGTCGGAGGGCTTGGTCGGGGCCGACTTGCTGGCCGCCTTCGTGGCGCACCGAGTCCTTCCTCTCCAAGGCCGGCCTCATCTGATCAGTCAGATGAGCGACCACCGGGACCCGAGTCGGATGTGCACCAGGGACATGCCCCGCGTGGAAGTGGCGAACATGGTGAACCACATCGCAAACTGCAAGCTCGCGGCGGACTGGCAGTTCGGCAAGGAGTCGTACTCGCGCGCCAACCCTCCTCCGGTGGTAAGTCGCATCTCTTGTTGCTCTGTTTTATTTGTAGCCGGATCCGACTTCTGATCTTTGTGGTTTCTTCGAGTCAGAACCCCCTCATTCAGCCTACAGTCGGTGCCACGAGACCGCCCCGTGAGTTCGTCCCCGACCGAGCGGAGAGCGACATCGACGACCCCGACTTGGGGGCGGCGGCGATGGAGGACGACGCCGAAGGCGGAGGAGGAGGAGCGGGAAGCGGCTTCAGGCCCTCGGCCACCTTCGCCGATTGGCCTGAAGACGACGTCGAAGGGGAAGTCGCCCCGCGCCACCAGCCAAGGGTCGGCCAGCCGGGTGCGAGTTCCTTCGCCGGCTTGGCCGGTCAAGGCGGCGTGAAGAGGCGCCATGCCGGGCCGAGTTCGCTTGGCGGCAAGCCGAAGAAGTTCAAGGGGGCGGCCACCGCGACCAAGCGGTAGGAGGCGGCCGCGAAGGCCAACCGCTTCCGCAAGGAAGTGAAGAAGCCACCACTGGTCTCTGCGTAAGTGTTTCTGCCTTCGTCTTATTTTCCTCTGGTGAATCTTGTCCGAGTCTTTTACACTCCCTCCTTGCTTCAGGGCTCCTCTTACCCTTGAGAGGGTCGCCGCCCCTCCGTCATGGGGTCGGTAGAGATGTCCGCCAACACTCGGTGGATTGACCCCGCCGCCGACCTCCGGGAGGCGACGGAGCGAAATGCACAGGAGAAGCGCGACGAGGAAGAGGCCGACCGCCTGGAGAAGGCGGAAGCTGAGAAGGCGGCGGCCTCCGCCCAGAAAAAATTGGAAGATGCCGAAGCCGCCGTCGCAGCAAGACGGCGAGCCGAGGAGGCTGCGCACCGCTAGTCGGTGTTGCTCGTCATCCCGCTGACCTCCGCACCGCCGCCCCCGGAGTTCACGGGGCAGACCGGAGAAGCCGGCGCCGAGAACCCCATCATGGAGAAGGAAAGCGGTGAGGCCTCTATGTCGGACACGCTCGTGCCGCCGCCGCTGCCTCCGCCGCCGTCTGGGAGTGCGCATGGTAAACAGCCGGTGGGCCCGCCGGTGCCGCCGACTGAGGACGAGGCCGTGGCAAGGCTGCTCCTTCAAGTCGCCTCGCCAGCGCACCGCCGCCTTGATAAGGCGACTTCGGCGCCACGACCTCTAGAGACCAGTGCCGCCAGCTCGTCCATCCCAGACGCCGAGGCGACGAGTGCCGCGCCCGTTGGGTGGGTGCGAGGAGGCGGCACAGGTCCGCTGAACCAGGCACTTCTGGACGTCCAGGCGAAGCTGCGAGCCGAGGGCGACGCCCTCTAGAACTACACCAAGGCGCATCTGGCATCGCGAGCAGCCGTCCGAGTATGCTTTCTTCTTTTGATTCTTGTTTTTCTTGTTCTTCTCTGTGGGGGCGCGCCAACGCACCCACTAGGTGTAGTCCCCGAGTTTCGGGCCGGCTGCTGAGCAGGCGGTTCAGAACTCCCTCTGGCGAGTTCCAAATATTTATCTTTGTCTGAAATGCTTATTACAGGAGTATCACAACCTCCGTGTCACTACCATCAACCGCAATGTTGAGGAGCTGGGCAAGCGGACTGCCGAGTTGTCAGAGAGCCGGAGTGAGTCCTTCTTATTTTTTGCGGGGGCGTGCTGGCGCACCCGAGGGCTGTAGTCCCCACGATTCGGGCCGGCTGCTGAGCAGTCGGGCCGGATCTTCCCGACGACCTTCTTTGCCGAGGACTTAACGTCTCTTTCTTTTGTTCTTCTTCTTCTTCGCGGGGGCGCGCTGGCGCACCCGCGGGCTGTAGTCCCCGAGATTCGGGCCCACTGCTGAGCAGTCGGGCCGGATCTTCCCGGCGACCTTCTTTGCTGACGACTTAACGTCTCTTTCTTTTGTTTCTTCTTCTTCGCGGGGGCGCGCTGGCGCACCCGCGGGCTGTAGTCCCCGAGATTCGGACCGACTGCTGAGCAGTCGGGCCGGATCTTCCCGGTGACCTTCTTTGCTGACAACTTAACGTCTCTTTCTTTTGTTCTTCAGGGGCCAACGCCACTCTTCAGGAGCAGCTGGGCGAAGCCAACACCGCCTCGCGCGTCAAGGGGGAGGAGTGCAGCAAGCTTGCCGCGGAGCGCGACCTGCTGGCTGCGCAGCTGGCCGAGCAGAGGGAGCTGCTCAAGAAGGCGCAGGACGAGGCTGAGAAGAGAGAGGCTGCTCTCCTGGCCGAGTTCGAAAGCGAGCGCTCCTCCTGGACTGACAAGGAGGTGCTGCTGACCTCTGGCTTCCATGAGATCGAAGACATCGTCAACGGTGAGTTTCTTTTCTTCCTTTCTTTCTTTGAGCTTCCGACTATGGGTCGGGCTAACTTCTGATTTTTTGACTTGCTTCTTTTTTTTGTCTTGGCAGACTTCTTCCCTGGCCACTCGCAGGCAGTCACACAGGCCATCGAGGCTGATCGCGAGGTACAGAGGGCAAATGGCGAAGAGATCGCCGCTAACGCCCCCCTGACCATCGACGAGCAGCTTCTGAGCATCGAGGCCCGTCTTCGGCTGGCCCATCGGTTGATGCGCCGGCTTCAGCGTGCCAGCGCCCAGGCGGTTGCCGCTCTGTGGCCAGACATGCCGGTTCTGCACACTGCCAGTCGGACTGCCGACTGGCTGGAGATTGCAGCTGGCCGTCTTGAGGCCTGGAAGGGTTCCTCGGCCCGGGCCGGAGCGCGCCGGGCCTTGGAATTCGTCAAGGCGTGGTATCCGGGGCTGGACCTGGACCGGTTGGCCACGTTCTAGTCAGAGGCCCAGGCAGAGCTGGTGGCTGTGGAGGGTGCCCTCGTTGAGCGTGCAGCGGCGATTGCCGACTACACAGATACCAGCGTCTTCGTCCCTGAGCGGGCTGCAGGCGGCGAGGAGGTGCCGCCGGAGTGGTTCGGGATGAACCCGGACTACAACGAGGACTCGGCGGAGGTGATTGGCTCCAGCACCGAGGAGGAAGGTGAGGCGGAGGACGAAGGCGAGACAGAGGCGCCAGAAGACGAGGCGGGCGACCAGCCTCAGCTCGACCGTGCCTCCAGCAACGAGCCGCGTCCGATCGGGCCGGCTGCCGCTGGTGACGATCAAGCCGAGACTACCCAACCGGCCGCCCCGGCGCCTGACACCGCCGTCTCCTCCGATCCTCCAAACCCATCTGCCGCTCCCTAGGCTGCCGTCTTGCCTTTATTTTATCTGCTTTAATAGTCTTTGAAGAACTTGTTAATTTGCACAATTCCACCCACTGGGTGTATTTTGAACTTCTGTTTGAAGATTTGGCCAAGGGCCTATGTTATGTAAATATGAATCTGAATTCTATCTTTCCTCGCTCATTGCTCCTTTGGCCTTTTCCTTTGCCGCCTTCCCCTAGTCGCCGCCTTGTTAGCCGGACAACCGCTCCGCGGACTGCCATTGGATCAAATGCCTGGCTACTTTGGGGAAGGCAAGTACTTGCCACTTATTGGAGTCTCTTTAACAAGTTGGATAGAAAGCGGCAAGCCGACTACTCATGAGTCGGTTTTGCGAAAAGGGGCTGGAAGCCGGCTTAGGCTATGTTAATGCTTTAGGTCCTTAGCCATTTTTCGTGTGGGCGCCCATTCATCCTTACTCCTGCCCGCCAAACAGTTGCTCTGCGAGCTGCGGCTTCTGGCAGGAGACGGCTTAGGCACCGCACACTACTTGTCCGACTTCAGGAAGCATTTCAGAGCGCAAGACGACGAGTCCCCGGGCCGACTAGTCAAACCCGGTGCCAAGCGGCGTAGCAAAGAGTAGCATACTCGAAGGCATAATTCTTATCATAGAGATAACAAAAAGGGCAGTCCCCGAGCTCTTCTCGGGGGGGCCGGAGTCTTGGTACTTTAATACAAAGGGGTAGCGTGGTACATACTGCATCAACTGTAAAATCTTCGGAGAAGATTTGCATTCCATGGCCGTTCGGACTCTTTGCCGGAGTCGTCTCTCTTGCATGCTCGGGGCTTCTGAGCATCGATCAAGTAGTAGGAGTCGTTGCCCAGCACTTTGCTGATAATGAAGGGGCCTTCCCAAGGTGCCGACAGCTTGTGCTGGCCGGCTGTCCGCTGGATCAGTCGGAGCACAAGGTCGCCTTCTTGGAAAGATCTCGGCCTGGCCTTCCTATTGTAGTATTGGCGCAGGCTCTGCTGGTAGATGCTGGACCGGCTGAGTGCCAACAGCCGGCCCTCTTCCAGCAGATCGACACCGTCTTGACGTGCTTCTTCTGCTTCCTCCTTGGTGTACATGGTGACTCACGGGGAGTCGAACTCTATGTCCGTCGGGATGACGGCTTCGGCACCGTAGACGAGGAAGAAAGGCGTGAAGCCGGTTGACTTGTTTGGAGTCGTGCGTAGACTCGAGAGGACGGCCGACAGCTCCTCAAGCCAACAGCCGACCGAACGCTCCAGTGGTTCGACCAGTCGAGGCTTGATGCCAAATAGGATGAGGCCGTTTGCTCGCTCTACCTAGCCGTTTGACTGCGTATGGGCAACAGACGCTAAGTCCAGTCGGATGCCCTGCGTCGCGCAGAAATGGGCCAAGGCGCCTTTGGCAAAATTTGTGCCATTGTCGGTGATGATGCTGTGTGGTATGCCGTACCGAGTCGTGATGTCGACGATGAAAGTCACTACAGTCGGACCATTCAACTTCTTGATGGGCTTTACTTCTATCCACTTGGTGAACTTGTCCATCGTGACAAGTAGATGAGTTAGACCGCCTCGTGCCATCTTGAATGGTTCCACCATGTCCAGGCCCCAAACCACAAAGGGCCAGGTGATGGGGATGGTCTTGAGCGCGGAAACCGGCTGAAGCGGCTTGGAACGGAACTTCTGGCACCCCTTGCATTTTTGAACTAATTCCTTGGCCTCTTCTAGGGCAGTTGGCCAGAAGAAACCGTGTCGAAAGGCTTTGGCGACGAGTGCTCGTGAGGCCGCATGGTGGCCGCACTCACCTTGATGGATGTCTTTGAGAATTGCTTGGCCTTGCTCTGGCTCGATGCAGCGCTGGTAGACACCAGTGACGCTGCGCCTGACCAGCTCTCTGTTGACTATGGTGTAGGCTGCCGCTCGGCGTTGTACTTGCCAAGCCAAGATTTCATCAGTTGGCAGCTCTTTGTTTACTAGGAACTTGAGGATGGGCTGGGCCCATGAGGGTGCTGCTATTTCTTCAATTGCCACTATGGCGACTTGGACAAGGGCGGCTGGGCTGGGAGGCGGCGGGCTGGAGTCCGCGGCCGCTTGCTGGATTGGCGAAGTCCCCGGGCCGACTGGCGCAGTCCCCGGGCCGACTGGCACAGTCCCCGGGCCGAGCTCTGGAGTCTTCGGGCTGGCCGCCGCCGTCCCCGGGCCGGGTTCTGAAGTCCCCGGGCCGGCTCCGACTGCGGTATTCTTGGTGCCGTCTGTAAGAATTCCCATGCCGTCTGCTGGTGCTCTTGAGTCGGATCCGACTTCTTCGGGGGGAGCCGGCACAAAGATGGAGTCTGATTCTGGTGAAGGCTTGATAGACGGCTTGAGGAGGCACTGAAGGGCGACGCCGAATGGTATCGCTTGGCGGGTGGAGCCGACTCGTTCCAGGGCGTCTGCTTGGTCATTGTCATTTCTTGGCATGTGAAGGAACTCGCACCCCTCGAAATATCCGCCGAGTTGCTGCACCAGGAAGCGATAGCTCGCCATGTTTGCATCTTTGGCGTCCCAGTCGCCATATGACTGCTTGTCCACCAAATCGGAGTCGCCATAGCACAGGATCCGACGGATGCCGAGTTCTTTGGCAAGCCGGAGCCCGTGAATGAGCGCCCCGTATTCGGCGACGTTGTTGGAGGCGGCGAAGTGGATCTGCGGCACATACTTGAGCTTGTCTCCTTTAGGGGAAGTGAGGACGACGCCGGCTCCCAAGCCGGTGCGCATCTTGGAGCCATCGAAATGCATCTGCCAATGAGTGGAGTCGGGCGTTGGCGGCAGGTACTGGGTCTCGGCCCAGTCGACAAGGAAATCAGCCAGTGCTTGCAACTTGATGGCGGTGCGGGGCTGGTAGTAGATGGTGTAGGGAGCCAAATCTATGGCCCATTTGGCCACTCGGCCCGAAGCATCTCGGCTTCCAATGATCTCGGCCAGTGGAGCTGTGCAGACCACAGTGATTGGATGCTCTTGAAAGTAAGGCTTCAACTTCTTGGTGGCAAAGTGCACGCCGTAGCACATCTTCTGGTAGTGGGGGTAGTTCTGCTTGGAGGTCGACAATACCTCGCTCAGGTAATATACCGGTCTCTGGACAGGGAGCGCCTTGCCTTCCTCCTTGCGTTCAACTACGATGACTGTGCTGACTACCCGGCTGGTGGCGGCAATGTATAGGAGCATAGGCTCTTTATGAGTCGGAGCCGCCAGCACAGGTGGAGTAGTCAACATCTTCTTCAACTGGAGAAATGCTTCGTCTGCCTTGAGGTTCCACTCGAAAAAGGTGGTCTTCTTCATTAGTTGGTACAAAGGGAGAGCCTTCTTGCCCAGCTGACTGATGAATCGGCTGATGGACGCCAAGCAGCCGGTGAACTTTTGCACGTCTAGTAGTCGGCGGGGACCTCCATCCTCTCGATGGCCTTGATCTTTACAGGGTTGCACTCTATGCCGCATTCGGAGACCAGGAAGCCAAGGAGCTGGCCGGCTGGTACTCCGAAGACGCACTTTTCAGGGTTGAGCTTGATCTGGAATCGGCGCAGGTTCTCAAAGGTTTCCCTGAGGTCTTCCAACAGCGTTCCATGCTTTTCCGTCTTCACCACCACGTCGTCTACGTAGACGTGGGCGTTTCTGTCGAGTTGCTTGAGGAGGCACTTCTGCATGCAACACTGAAAGGTGGCGCCAGCATTCCTCAAGCCGAACGTCATGGTCAGGTAGCAGAAGGCTCCAAACGGCGTGATGAAAGCAGTCTTCAGTCTGCCTACCGGGTTCAGCTTGATCTGGTGATATCCTGAATATGCATCTAAGAAGCTCAACAGCTCGCATCTGGCTATGGAGTCTATCACCTGATCAATTCTCGGTAGAGCAAATGGGTCCTTGGGGCAAGCTTTGTTGAGGCTTGTGTAGTCCATGCACATCCGCCACTGCTTCTTCTTCTTCAACACCAGGACCGGGTTTGCTAACCATTCTGGAAAAAACACCTCCATAATGAAGCCGGCTGCTAGGAGTCGGGCTATCTCTTCCCCAACAACTCTTCTCTTCTCTTATGACAGGCAGCGCAAGGGCTGCCTGACGGGTTTCACATCAGACCGGACATGTAACTTGTGCTCGGCGAATTCTGTTGGTACACCTGGCATGTCTTTAGTGGACCATGCGAAGATGTCTCGATTCTCATGGAGGAAATCGACGAGCTCGCCTTCCTATTTGCTGTCTAGGTTTGCACCTATGACATCATGCCTCTCTGGGTGCTCCGGGTCCAAAGGTATCCTCTTTGTTTCTTTAGCCGGCTTGAACGAACCCTCAGCTTCCGACTCCTTGGGGTCAGGCGACATCTATGGCTGCTTGCCGGCCATCGCCACAACCCGATCAATAAGCTGCCTCTCAGCTGCGATCACCAGGGACTCGGCCAGCCGACTGCTCTCAGCCGCGCAAGCGGACGACTTCCTGTAGTCACCGGCTATGGTCAGAATCCCCTTAGAACTCGACATCTTCATCTTGAGGTAGGCGTAGTGGGGGACCGCCATGAACTTGGCCAAAGCAGGTCGGCCAAGCAACACTTGGTATGGGATTTCGAGGTACACCACTTCAAACCAAGCTGCCCCTCGGCGGAAATGATCTTTGTCTCCAAAGAGGACGTCTATCAGGATCTTGCCGATTGGTGAGCAGGAAAGGCCAGATACAATGCCGTGGAACACAGTTCGGCTGTTCTGAAGCTGTCTTTGCTTGATTCCTAAATTCTCCATAGTATCCTTGTACAGGATGTTGATGCTACTGCCTCCGTCTATCAACACTCGCGAGAAACGAGCGGCCCGCCTATCTGCGGCTAAGGTGGAACTCAAAACCAGGGCATAAGAGCCCGGATTCGGCATCACCTCTGGGTGATCAGCTCTGCTCCAACTGATAGGCTTCTTGGACCAATGCATAAACTCTGGAGTATCTGATGCTACTGCATTTACTTCCTGCTGCTGCAGCTGTCTGCTGCGTCGATCATCAGCCACACTGGTGAACACCACATAGGCTCCATGCTCTTCCGGGTACTCATCTTGTACGGCGCCGACTGGACTGGCAGCCGGCTGCTGGGGTGGCGGCGGAGGCGGCGGCCCAGCAGGCGGAGGAGGAAGGAGGCTGTCTCCCTTGGCGATTCTGGTGAGCCAGTGGCATTTTCGGGTGGTATGGTTTGACGGCTTCGCGCCGCTGTGGAACTTGCAGGGACCATCTAGAGTCTGCTCGTAAGAGAAGGCTGGCAACCAGTTGGACTTGCTGCCTTTCTGTCGCTTGGTCGGAGGCTGCCCCTCCGGCTGCTGGTCTTCGATTGTTGCAACCTGCCGGCTGCTGGAAGCCGGCTGTGGGGCCTTGCACTTGTGATCATTCTGTTGTTGTCGCCGACTGGTATCTCCAGCCGGAGTTCTGGGAGCCTAAGGGGCCGCCTTGCCAGTCGCACTAACTTTAATCTCCGTCTTCATGGAGGAGTCGGCCGTGGCATATTTGTCTGCTATGATCAGCAGCTCGTCGAGGGTTTCCGGCTCGTCGCAGAGGAGCCTGTGCTTGAGGAGGGTGGCTTCTCTGCACCCGGCAGTGAAGTACTCGATAGCCTGCACCTCGTGCACGCCCTCGTAGGAGTTCCGAAGCTCGGCCCAGCGCGTGAGGTAGTCGCGAGTTGACTCGTCGGGGCCTTGTACACACAAGGAAAGCTGGCGCGGCTTGGGAGGTCGCTTGTGCGTGCTTGTGAAGTTGTGGATGAAGGCCTCGGTGAAGTCGACCAAGCTGTTGATGCTGCGGGGCTTCAGACTGTTCAACCATGTCTGGACCGTGCCCTGGAGCATGAGTGGAACATACTTCATGGCAACACGCTTATTGCCGTTCGCTATGTTGACGGCTGTGGAGTAGTCAACTAGCCAATCTTCCGGCTTCACGGAGCCGGTGTACTTGGGTGTGTCTCGGGGGAGCGTGAACCCTTTGGGAAAGGGCTCATCTTGGATGCGGGGTCTGAAACAGGGAGGACCCAACTCGTCTTCTTCTTCCAGCGCCAGGGATCGGTGGAGTCGGTCGATCCGGTGGCGGGCGTTGTTCTCTCCGACTCCCTCTCGGCGGCCAAGGTGGTCACGGAGAGTCGGATGCTCAACAGGTGGCGGGGAGACTCGCCTTTCTCTTTGTGGTGGAGGAGGCAGATAGTCGCCCTGCCGTTCCACTGCTCTTGGGCGGCCGCCTTGGTCGCGTTCGATGGTGATGCGAGTCCGACTGTGGCTGACAGCCGGATCCTTGTCTTTTCTTCCGCGGAAACCGCTAGTCGGCATCCGAGACGTCGCGCCTTGATCTCGGTGGAGAGGCAAGTCGTTGTTTGGTTGCTGCGGGGCCTTTGTGCGGCAACCGACTTCATTCTGCGCGGCAGCCGCTTTGAGGAGCCGCTGGACCCGCTCCGTCATCAGGCGGCGCTCTTCACCTTCGAAGTTGTCTAGCTCGTCCACCGCCGCCTGGGCGGCGCGGATGTTCTCCGCAGGCGTAGCGTACACGGGGCGATCGGCCCCAAACAGGTTGGCGATGGCCATGCCGCGTTGCCGGACCGCGCCTTGGCGGCTAGGCCCAGTCGGGGCCGGCGAGCCGCCCACAGCGCGATCCATCTCACGCTGGTAGGCTTCTGACAAGCGTCTCATGCTTGCCAGCTTCTTCGCACCTTCGATGATCAGTAGGCGGCGCGTCTCCAGGGTTTCGGCGTCGGCGTCTTCCGGGATAGGCGCGGTCAGGTCTCGTAGAGCTGCGTCGAGTGGATCATGAGCTCCTTCACCGGAATTCTCGCCATGACTGATGACGAGCACCTCCGTGACGGCGCTTCCGCCGCTCTCCTCGTGAGGGAGCGGCTCGTCATAGACCACCACATTGGTGGGGAATGCGTCGAGCGACACAGCATCGGAGTCGACCAACATTGGGTCGGTGGAGCCTACGGACTCCAAGTCCACGGCAGGCTCGCCGGTGACGTGGAGTTGGTCGAGGAGGCCCGCGAGGAGGCTCTCGGGGCCGCCTGTGCCTGCGTCGGATGCAGGCTCATCGGAGATGCAAACCTCGCCAAGAAGATCGGCAATGCAGCTCGCCGCGCAGGCATCATTGATGCCTTGCAGCGCGTCGGGGCAAGCGCCATCGGGCGTGCCGGGCTGGCTACGCTCGCTGGGGAGGAGAAGGGTTCCTGTCCAGAGCAGGACTCCGGACGACGGTGCACCTCGCCCCACGGCGGGCGCCAATTGTCGGGGGTTGGGTGCGACATATGCCAAAGGATGGCTTATCATGGTGGGGGTGAGTAGAACGTCGCCGGTGCCCGAAAACGGAATAAGGCGAAGACATGCACGCCGACGGATCTTACCCAGCTTCGGGGCTCTCCGAGGAGATAACACCCCTACTACTGCTCTGCGGGGTCTCCGCATGATCACTATGGCAAAGTGAGTACAAGGTTGCTCCTTGAGCTGTATCCTGGAGGTAGGAGAAGGCAAGGCTAGTTCTCTCCTTCCTATGTGATCTGGTCTAGTGCTAATGGATTCCAACCCTTTGCATGGGTGCCCTGGGGGGTTTATATAGGCCTACCCCCCAGGGGTACAATGGTAATCCGGCTGGGTGCGGGTCCCAGCCGTCTGTCTCTCAGGCTGTCGTCTTCTCCGCCGACTGCTAGGGCCCGCCGACTGGTCGGCCCCGCCGACAGGTCCGGTACTGTAGCCGTGCTTCTGATGATGCAGGCTTGGTCATGGGGTCATGGCAACAGTCGCCATTCCCCGTCTTGTCTGGTTAATGGTGTGCGGGGCCCGTGGGAGTGGCCGGCCGACTCCAGGGGGCCGACTCCCACGGGTCCGTCTTCGGGGCGTTCTCGCCGTCTTCTGTGCCCCCGCTGACGGGTGGGTCCTGCCGTCTCTGCGTTGTACAGATAGGTCGTCGTGGGCACAGTGCGCCGCCCACTAAGGCTGAGGTCAGGGCAGGCATGGCAACAGTGCCGCGCCACGATGGAGATCTCCAGCGATACGGTGCACTGTAGCCATGCCAGCCCCTCATAAGCAGGGTAGAGACGGCCACGCTGTGACCGTACCCCGCCCCGTCCATCGTGGCGAAGGCAGGAGATGGTTGGAGTCGCGAGCCGACTCCCCTCAGCCGGCTTCTCTGGAAGTCGTCAGCTAAGAGTCGGCTTATCTTGGAGTCGCCCCTGGGGCTCGGCTTATCTTGGAGTCGTCCCTGGGACTCGGCTTGAGGGGCGCAGCCTGCCCCGATGTCTTGAAAGGTTCAGGGGCTCGGGTTAGCCTACCCGTGGCCCATTACTCCGATCGTCAGTCAATTGGTTAGAACCATTGCGAGACTTGACCACGATGTCATCCATGTACGCCTCCACATTCTGACTGATTTGGGTGAGCAGGCACTTCTGGATCATTCTCATGAATGTGGCTCCGGCATTTTAAAGGCCGAATGGCATGGTGACATAACAAAAGCACTCGAATGGGGTGATGAAGGCTGTTTTTATTTCATCGGGGCCATACAGTCGGATCTGATGATACCCGGAATATGCATCTAGAAAAGACAAACGCTCACATCCCGCAGTCGAGTCAACAATCTGATCGATACGGGGGAGAAGGAAGTGATCTTTTGGGCAGGCCTGATTGGAGTGCTTGAAATCAATGCACATACGAAGTGAGTCGTCCTTCTTGGGGACCATGACGACATTGGCAAGCCACTCGGAGTGGTAGATTTCATGGATGAACTTTGCTGCCAACAGCCGAGCCACTTCTTCGTCGATTGCTTTCCTCTTCTGCACGGTGGACCGCCGAAGGTGCTCTTTGACGGGTTTTGCCTTGGGGTCGACACGCAAACGGTGCTCAATAGGTTCTCTGGGTACACCTAGCATGTCAGAGGGTTTCCATGCGAAGATGTCCCAGTTCTCATGGAGGAACTGGATGAGCGCTTCTTCCTATTTGCTGTCGAGTGTTGTTGATATGTGAGTCGTCGCAGCATTGGGATCAGTCGATTGAATATGAATCGGCTTCGTTTTGCCGGTCGACTAAAACACAGAGTCTGTAGCAGGCTTCTTGGCTCGGAGCAAATCGCTCGGATCTGCACACTTCTGATACTCTTGGAAATCAACTGCCACCATCTGTGCATTGGCGATTTTGGAACCTTTCTGGAAACATTCTTCTGATTTCTGCCGATTGCCCGTGACTGTGATCACACCTTTGGGGCCAGGCATCTTCAGCTTGAGGTACATGTAACACGGTCGAGCCATGAAACGTGCGTATGCCGGCCTTCCCAGGATGGCATGAGAAGCACTCTGGAAATCCATGACTTCAAATGTCAACTTTTCTTTACGATAATGCTTGGAATCACCGAAAACCACGTCGAGAGTGATCTGGCCGAGTGATTCGGCTTTCTTTCCGGGGATAACGCGGTGAAAGCTCATATTGCTCTCGCTAAGCTTGGACATCAGGATGCCCATCACCTTCAAGGTTTCAGCATACAGGATATTCAGACCGCTACCACCATCCATCAGCACTTTTGTCAGTCGAGTGCCACCGACCACTGGGTCGACCACCAGCGCTTGCCTCCCGGGGGTGAGTACGCAAGCAGGATGGTCTGACTGGTCGAATGTGATGGCTGTCCGGGACCATTTCAGGTACATGGTCGTCGTCGCTGGAGTAACCATATTCACCTCTCTGTTGATAACCTTCAACCGACTCTTGCTCTCAACATCAGCAAAAATCATGAGAGTGGAATTGACCTTGGGGTAACCGTCATCTTCCTCTTCCTCCTCATCTCCGTCTAACTCTTTCTCCTTCTCATTGGGCTGTTTCTCTCGGAACTGTTGGATAAGGAGTCGACATTGTCGAGAGGTATGTTTTGGGTAAATCAGATTACCTTCTTCATCTTTATTCGTGTGGATGTGAGACGGCAAATCCAGAACATCATTTCCTGCTTGATCCTTTACCATCTTAGGGGGCCAGGGCCCCTTAGGTTTTCCCTTAAACTTTCCTTGAGCCACTGCCGCAATCTCACCGGGTGCCGCTGACTCGACTTTACGCTTCTGTTTCCGACTGGAACCACCCCCACTGGCCTCTTGGCCGACTGGTTTATTCTTCCCACTACGGAGTCGATCCTCTTCTTATCCGTTAGTGTACCGGGTGGCTATCTCCATCATCTGGGTCAGAGTCATATCCCCAGTCCGACCAAATTTCAGAACTAACTCTCGATACTTGACGCCTTCCTTGAAAGTACACACTGCCTGATGCTCAGATACATTCTCAACGGTGTGATGCAAAGTGGTCCACCTCTGAATGAATCCCCTCAAAGTCTCATTCGGCTTCTGCACACAATAATGCAACTCGGGCAACCCTGGTGGTCGCTCGCACGTGCCCACAAAGGTTCTTACAAACACCCGAGATAGCTCTTCCCAACTGTGTATACTGTCTGGAGCCAACTGAGTCAACCACGCTCGGGCCGACCCTTCCAACATAAGAGGGAGATGTTTCATTGCTATCTCGTTGTTTCCACCTCCAATTTGCACAGCTACTCGGTAATCTTCAAGCCAAGTTTCTGGCTTGGATTCTCTGGTGAACTTACTGACTCCTGCTGCCAATCTGAAGTTGGAAGGAATCACTGCTGCCCTGATGGCTCTACCAAAACACTCTGGGCCTGAAACATGTAACCTGCTGCCACCCGGACAATCTCTGCCAAGGTCTTCTCTATGTGCTCTATTCCGGTCGACCAGGCCTTGGACGAGAATGGATCTCGCATCAAAGCCCGGCTCTCTTGGGTCGATTGGAGCTCTGCGCTCGTCCCTGTGATGGCGTATGTCACCATTCTGCCGAGGCACGTACGATGCACTCCTCGGAGGAGGCATTGGCACTCGACGATGATTGTCGCGGTCGAACTAACGATCGTACAGCCCACGGCCTTCTCGCTGCGGGGGCGATCTTGGGCTATGGGCTGACTGAACTGTATCCGCTACCACGGATCTGCTGTGTATCCTATTCTGTGATTGAGACACTACAGAATTCTGCTCTCCTGCTACTCGGAGCAAGGCCTAGATCTGTTGTAACCCTCGGCCAACCTCTGACTTGGAAGGTTGAATCGACTCTGCAATTTGGGCCGCAACTGTGAGGTTCTGAATCGGAGTACGGTATACCTTAGGTGGAGGCGGAAAAAGCTGCCGTCGACTGGACTCGGGGACTCGCTCTGGAGCTCGCTCGTCGAGAGCGCGCTGCAAGTTCTCTAGTCGAGTGCGCTCAGCCAAATTAGCCAAGCGTGCCTCCTCCAAGGACCGAGCCTCGGGAGTTTCTCCAACAATGGGCGTGTGGAGTGCGTCCATGTTGCAACGACGAAGTTCCTCCCTCTGCTGTGAAGAGAGAGGTTCGGGATGATACTCCTCGTGGACCCGTGACGGATCGCCGCCAGTATCTTCGCTGTCCTCGCGGCGAAAACTAGGTGGGCCACGCGGACCATCGAACATCAGGACTTCAGCCGCAGGATCGCTGCTATCGCACTTGGATGCAGTCTCCGCGGAGCCAGTCGACAGATCGAACAGGCCGTGGAGAGTTTCGTCAGGCTCGATTGCAGCGACTTTATTGGTGGCTGAACGCCGAGCCACCACATGCTTCACCCACCGCTGAAGCCGCGACCGACCAGATTACTTTCGGCGGCGAACAACGGGGAGGGAAGACGCCATCAGAGTCGACTAATACTGGGTCGACGGCTGCCGAAGAAGGATGCTACAAACGCATGCGCGAAAGTGTGTCGCCCCTTGGACGGGGAGTGCCTCAATGTCAAGCAGAGCTTCCTGAAGCCATACCGAGTCGCCGGCGATGAAAACGAGTGCACCAAGACGGATCTCGCGGCCCTCAACCAACTCGCCGCCGGAAACCATGATGATGACCGGAAAAACTTGCAACTTCACCAATAAGTTGCTAAGACACCTGCCCCACGGTGGGCGCCAACTGTCGTGGTTCTAAGTCTGACAGTAGAAAGAGGGGTAGGTATGGAGAGGCAAGATCTCGGCTATGGCGAAGGTGTACACGCGAGGTTTACGAGTTCAGGCCCTTCTCGGAGGAAGTAACAACCCTATGTCTCGGTGCCCCGGAGGCGGTCGATTGGATTATGCGTGTAATATTACAAGGGGTGCAAACCCTTGTGCCAGATGAGGAGGGTGGCTTATATAGAGTTCGCCAGGACCTCTCCCGCCCTCCATTACAAGGCAGTAAATGTACATAAAGTGCTGGCATTACTGGTAACGCCGGCCTTAAATGCTTTTAATGGCTTTAAAGACTACAGAGTGAATGCGTGTCCGTTGTACGCTGAGCGACTCCTGGTCTTCGGGAGGTCGAGTGATTCTCTTGTTAGTCGAGTGACAGTAGGTAGGGAGACTCCCGAGTGACATGATGTCGAGTGGATTGCACTCGACACCTTTTACCGGGGGTCTCACGGAGTCTCCTGACCTTCTTGCCTTCTTGGGTAGTGACCTTGGGTAGGACGTATAGGTCAGGCCTATGACCCTACCCCAGGTCTGTACCCTCATCAACTCCCGTGAAGAAGCCCAAAGCTGGACCAAAGCCTGAAACTGACTGCTTCCACTGCAAAGGAAATGGTCACTGGAAGCGGAAATGCCCTGAATATTTGGTGGATAAGAAGGACGGCAAAGTGAACAAGGGTATATTTGATATACAGGTTATTGATGTGTAACTTACTAGTGTTTATAGTAGCCCTTGGGTATTTGATAATTGTTTGGTTGCTAAAAAAATAGTAACTCGAATCAGGAGTTACAGAATAAACAGAGACTAGTTGAGGGTGAAGTGATGATGTGTGTTGGAAGTGGTTCCAAGATTGATATAATCATCATCGCACACTCCCTATACTTTCGGGATTAGTGTTAAACCTAAATAAATGTTATTTGGCGTTTGCGTTGAGCATGAATATGATTTGATCATGTTTATTGCAATACGGTTATTCATTTAAAGTCGGAGAATAATTGTTGTTCTGTTTACATGAATAAAACCTTCGATGGTCATACACCCAATGAAAATAGTTTGTTGGATCTCGATCGTAGTGATACACATATCCATAATATTGATGCCAAAAGATGCAAAGTTAATAAAGATAGTGCAACTTATTTGTGGCACTACCGTTTGGGTCATATCGGTGTAAAGCGCATGAAGAAACTCCATAAAGATTGATTTTTGGAATCACTTGGTTATGAATCATTTATTGCTTGTGAACCGTGCCTTCTGGGCAAGATGACTAAAACTCCGCTCTCCGGAACAATGGAACGAGCTACTGGCTTGTTGGAAATAATACATGTCGATGTATGCGGTCCAATGAGTGTTGATGCTTGTGGCGGGTATCGTTATTTTCTGACCTTCACATATGATTTGAGCATATATGAGTATGTCTGCTTAATAAAACACATGTCTGAAACATTTGAAAAATTCAAAGAATTTCAGAGTGAAGTGGAGAATCATCGTAACAAGAAAATAAAGTTTCTACGATCTGACCGTGGAGGAGAATATTTGAGTTATGAGTTTGGCCTTCACATAAAACAATGTGGAATAGTTTCACACCTCACGCCACCTGGAACGCCATAGCGTTATGGTGTGTCCGAACGTCGTAACCGCACTTTATTGGATATGGTGCGATCTATGATGTATCTTACCGATTTACCACTATCATTTTGGGGTTATGCATTAGATACAGCTACATTCACTTTAAATAGGGCACCATCAAAATCCGTTGAGATGACGCCTTATGAACTGTGGTTTGGCAAGAAACCAAAGTTGTCGTTTCTTAAAGTTTGGGGCTGGAATGCTTATGTGGAAAAGTTTCAACATGATAAGCTCGAAACCAAATCGGAGAAGTGCGTCTTCATAGAATACCCAAAGGAAACTGTTAGGTACACCTTCTATCACAGATCCGAAGACAAGATATTCCTTGCTAAGATGGATCCTTTCTAGAGAAGGAGTTTCTCTCGAAAGAAGTGAGTGGGATCAAAGTAGAGCTTGATAAGGTAATTGTACCTTCTCCCGAATTGGAAAGTAGTTCATCATAGGAATCAGTTCTAGTGATTCCTACACCGATTAGTGAGGAAGCTAATGATGATGATCATGAAACTTCAGATTAAGTTACTACAGAACCTCGTAGGTCTTCCAAAGTACAGTTTGCACCAGAGTGGTACGGTAATCCTATTCCGGAAGTGATGTTACTAGACCATGATGAACCTACGAACTATGAGGAAGAGATGATGAGCCCAGATTCTGCGAAATGGCTTGAAGGCCATGAAAATCTGAGATGGGATCCATGATGAGAACAAAGTGTGGACTTTGGTGGACTTGCCCGATGATCGGCAAGCCATAGAAAATAAATGGATCTTCAAGAGGAAGACAGACGCTGATAGTAATGTTACTATCTAAAAAGCTCGACTTGTCGCAAAACGTTTTTCACAAGTTCAAGGTGTTGAATACGATGAGATTTTCTCCCTCGTATCGATGCTTAAGTCTGTCCGAATCATGTTAGCAATTTCCACATTTTATGAAATCTGGCAAATGGATGTCAAAACTGCATTCCTTAATGGATTTATTAAAGAAGAGTTGTATATGATGCAACCAGAAGGTTTTGTCAATCCTAAAGGTGCTAACAAAATGTGCAAGCTCCAGTGATCCATCTATGGACTGGTGCAAGCATCTCGGAATTGGAATATACACTTTGATGAGTTGATCAAAGCATATGGTTTTATACAGACTTTTGGAGAAGCCTATATTTACAAGAAAGTGAGTGGGAGCTCTGTAGCATTTCTAAAACTATATGTAGATGACATATTGTTGATTGGAAATGATATAGAATTCTAGATAGCATAAAAGGATACTTGAATAAGATTTTTTTTCAAAGAAAGACCTCGGTGAAGCTGCTTACACATTGAGCATCAAGATCTATAAAGATAGATCAAGACACTTGATAAGATTTTTCAATGAGTACATACCTTGATATGATTTTGAAGTAGTTCAGAATGAAACAGTCAAAGAAGGAGTTCTTGCCTGTGTTGCAAGGTGTGAAGTTCAGTAAGAATCAAAACCTGACCATGGCAGAAAATAGAAAAAGAATGGAAATCATTCCCTATGCCTCAGCCATAGGTTCTATAAAGTATGCCATGTTGTGTACCAGATCTATTGTATACCCTACACTGAGTTTGGCAAGGGAGTACAATAGTGATCTAGGAGTAGATCACTGGACAACGGTAAAAATTATCCTTAGTAAGGACTAAGGAAATGTTTCTCGGTGATGGGGGTGATAAAGAGTTCGTCGTAAAGAGTTACGTCAATGCAAACTTTTACACCGATCCAGATGACTCTAAGTTTCAATCTGGATACATATTGAAAGTGGGAGCAATTAGCTAGAGTAGCTCCGTACAGAGCATCTAGACATAAAATATTTGCAAAATACATACGTCTCTGAATGTGACAGACCCGTTGACTAAACTTCTCTCACAAGCAAAACATGATCACACCTTAGTACTCTTTGGGTGTTAATCACATAGCGATGTAAACTAGATTATTGACTCTAGTAAACCCTTCGGGTGTTGATCACATGACGATGTGAACTATGGGTGTTAATCACATACAGATGTGAATATTGGTGTTAAATCACATGGTGATGTGAACTAGATTATTGACTCTAGTGCAAGTGGGAGATTGAAGGAAATATGCCCTAGAGGCAATAATAAAGTTGTTATTTATATTTCCTTATATCATGATAAATGTTTATTATTCATGCTAGAATTGTATTAACCGGAAACTTAGTACATGTGTGAATACATAGACAAACATAATGTCACCAGTATGCCTCTACTTGACTAGCTTGTTGAATCAAAGATGGTTGTGTTTCCTAACCATAGACATGAGTTGTCATTTGATTAACGAGATCACATCATTGTAGAATCATGTGATTGACTTGACCCATTATGTTAGCTTAGCACTTGATCGTTTAGCATGTTGCTATTGCTTTCTTCATGACTTATACATGTTCGTATGACTGAGATTATGCAACTCCCGAATACCGGAGGTACACTTTGTGTGCTACCAAACGTCACAACATAACTGGGTGATTATAAAGGTGCTCTACAGGTGTCTCTGATGGTACTTGTTGAGTTGGCATAGATCAAGATTAGGATTTGTCACTCCGATTGTCGGAGAGGTATCTCTGGGCCCTCTCGGTAATGTACATCAGTATAAGCCTTGCAAGCAATGTGACTAATGAGTTAGTTGCGGGATGATGCATTAAGGAACGAGTAAAGAGACTTACCGGTAACGAGATTGAACTAGGTATTGAGATATCGACGATCGAATCTCGGGCAAGTAACATACCGATGAAAAAAGGAACAACGTATGTTGTTATGCGGTTTGACCGATAAAGATCTTCGTAGAATATGTGGGAGCCAATATGAGCATCCAGGTTCTGCTATTGGTTATTGACCGGAGACGTGTCTCGGTCATGTCTACATAGTTGTCGAACCCGTAGGGTCCGCACGCTTAAAGTTCGGTAATGATTTATATTATGAGTTATGTGTTTTGATGTATCGAAGGTAATTCAACATGCGTGCATAGCATATACGAGGAAGTAGCATGCAGAAAACCATAGCAAAAGTATCAGGTCACCATCGGACTTAAGTTTCCAACTCATTCAACAAATACTTCAGAAGAGCGAGAGTTGCAACTTAACAAAAAAAATAAATGCTCATATATATAGACCTGCCTGAAGACTAACTCAAATCCCCCCCCCTTTGTCATCAAATGACAAAAAAGGAACGAAAAGTGAGGAGTAACGCCCCTGAAGAATTTCATCACGAAGTCGATGGAGGAGTGTCATCATTGTTGGGGTTGCTTGTTGGAGTAGGGCCTGCCGCAGTGTCGTCCAAATCGTCATTTTCATCAGTCTCACGGGATGAGGAATATGAGTTGGGCACCAAAGGAGGAACTTCGACCTTCTTGAATTTCTTCGGAGGAGGCTTAGACCAGCCGAAGTCCTGCTTGAAGCCCATCTGCTTGAGATCTTCATCACCGTAGAGATGAGTCAGGACAGCCCATGTGCGATCAAAAACTTCATTAAGGTAGTAGTGGTTCTTCTTCACTGAACTATATGTGGCAGTCATGTTGTGAAGAATTGAACCAAATTGACGTTTGACCCATTTATGATTGCGATCCACCTTCTGATGAAGACTGAGGAGAAGCTCATGATCAGTCATCACCCTTGGAGCTGTGGCCTGAGGACTTTGCTTTGAGGCATTGGCGACAGAGTCATGAGTAGCAGAGTCATCATTGGTGGAATATGAAGCAGCTTTGCGGAACTGTCCATCCAATGGTCGATTGCCCTCATCGATGATTGAAGTGGCCTTGCCCTTTTCATTAGCTGAGGAAAATGTCCGCTTGAGGACTTCAATAGGGGGCATGTAACTGCCATGGTTGAGTGTGTCAGCTTTGTAGTTGAGTGAAGACCTTGATCTGAGGAATCTCATAATCCAAGGAACATAAGGCTTCAACTCAAAGGGAGACATCGCAACATTTGCCAAAGTCCTCATGAAGGAAGTCATGGTAGTTCATTGGAATACCATGCATGATATTGAAAAGCAGATTCTTGATGATGCCAACAACTTCTTCATCATTGGAGTCGTGGCCTTTGATAGGACTCAAAGTCTTGGTCAGAATGCGATATACTGTTCTTGGCACATTGTAACGCCCCGGATTTGATGCGCCAGGTGTCTCTAATTATTCACCGTCATTGCCATGTCATTTGCTTGCATGTTGCATTTTTCCATGTCATCATCTGCATTTCATCTGCATGTTTTTCAAAACTTGCATCCGTTCGGGTTCCCCAAGTTCTCTCCGTTGTCCGTTCTGAGCACATCCACACTCGCACGCGCCCGTTGCCCCTCTCCGACTTTGTTTCGTAAGTGGCATAAAAATGTTCTCGGAATGGGGTTAAAGTCGGCGTGCGGACTTATTATAGGGTAGGTAGGCCGCCTGTCAAATTTCGTCGCATTCAAAGCTCATTTGATAGCCCAACCGTTAAACTTATAACCGTAATATAGTTGGTATATTCGTCGGGCGTTTTCGGTCTCCGGAAACCTGTGCCGGGCTGCCTTCTCCTCTCTCCTCTCAGCCCAACCCCTCTACACAGCCCTCCTAGGCCTCACCTAAAACCCCCTCCGCCGCGGACCGTCGGATCGAGATCCGATGCCCGAAAACCCCTCCAAAACCCTCAAACCCTGACCCTACCCTTTATATACGCCTTCCCCTTCCATTTTTGGCAGCCTACCCCGCCCTCCTCGTTTTCAGCGCCTCCTCCCACCTCGAGGGCCGTGTCACCGCCTTCGCCTCCAGATCCAGCGCGCCCCAGCCACCGTCTTGCCACTTGGCGCGTTCCCATTCTCCAGCGCTGCCACTCCCACAGCCCTCCAGCACTCCCGCGCACCCACGCGTCCCAACCAGCCCCTCCGCTGCCGTGGGCCCGCCAGGACCCAGACCGGGCCTTGGGAAGCCCGCCCGAGCCCGTCCGCCGCTTGAATGCCCCGCGTGCCCCTGGCTCCCTCCTCCCGCTCGATCCCGAGCTGGATCGGGACCATTGCCTCGCGCCTCCCGCCGGCGACCCCAGCAACCCCGCCGGAGCCAGCAGGCCAGCACTGCCCCGCCCCGCTCTCCCTTCCTCTCCTCTCCTTCCTCCTCTAACCTCCCTCTCCCTCTGCTTCAGCGCCACCATGGTCTCCATGGAGCTCGCCGCCGCTGCGAGTCGTCTGTGCCGGAGCCCCTCCGACCTCCTCCCGTGGCCAGATCCGGCACTGCGCCGCCCGGATCCGCCGGTTCCCGGCGCCCCTTCGCGCCTGCCCGCTCGCCGGAGCCCCATCGGCCGCCGCCTCCCATGCCCCCCTCGATCCAGGCAGGATCAAGGGGAGGACGACGACGCCGTGTGGGCCCCGTGGCCTAGACCCCGCCGGCCCAGCTCCGGTGGCCCGACCTCCAGTGCCCGCGTGGGCCACGGCCTCACAAGGCCAACCTCCTCGCCAACCTGCTACCTCCCCTGCAACCTGGGCCGAGACCGTGTGGTGAGCCACCCAACTAAATTCCGCTCGTGTGAGTTTTAGCTGTCCTACGCCCATCCGCATTTTGACCAAGTCCCTGTTTTCATGCATTATGTTATAAACTTTGACCTGCTATAAGTTCCTGCTCATAGCTCCATTTTGCATGCATAATATATCAAAATGTTCATGTGAGATGCTCTTCATTTCATTCCATTGTGCCATGCTTGTTTGAGCTCACCTTGATGCCCTAATCATCGTTGCAAGTGCTATATGATGTTAACTGCTGCCTGTTAACAGAACTTGCTGTTTTGTCTTTTTAGTTGCATTTTGTGTGCATCCTTTGAGCATGATGTCTACATGTTTTAGGAGCATATTCATGCCATCTTTACAGTGGTGCAATCCATGTATTTTTATGAGTCTTGTAGTGAGTGCATCAAGCTCGTGAAGTAGGGTACTTGCTGTTACTGTTTTGCTAGGCTGAATCTGTTATATCATGATGCTATGTAAACCTGCCGCTACAAGTCATCGTGTGCATAGTCTAGAGATGTTCACTAAGGATGTTTTGTTATACATATCATGCTCTATCCATCCATGCCCTTGTTTGCATTTATAGTCTGCTGTAGCTTGTTTTAAGCTTTCTCTCAAATTGCTAAGTAATGTTGTTGTCAGCCTGTTAACATTAAGTTCAGTTTTGACATGTGTTTTGCTAGTGATCCATGCACCCTATGACCATGCTATTGCCATGTTTAGCTCCATAAATGTGTCTTCTTAATGTTGGTCACCTTGTCATGCCATGTGTTGCTCTATGGTGAGTTGTACAAGCTCACCAAGATGCCTACGTATCATTGTGCCTGCCATGTCTGTATCTGTCATATTACTTGCCATGTTTGTATGGATGCTACCATGTTTTCTGTTGATCTTTGGAATAAGTTCAGTAAGGGAGTTTTGTTATTTGTCTTTAGTATTAGCATGCCATGCCTTTGTTTGCCACGATAAGTTCCTGTAACATGTTGTTTGATAGCTCTAAACATTGTAACCTGATGTTATTTCTGCCATGTCCAGTGATTTCTGCTGTGTGAAACTGTTATTATTTGCAATCTTGCCATGTCCTTTTGACTATGTTCTAGTGGTTTATGGAGATAGCTAAGTGTTCATGTTTTGTCGTGATTTACCTGCACATCATGTCCATGCCTTTTGTTTTCATGTTGAGGTGCTGTAGCATACTATTTTGATGCTTGCTAGATGCCTAGTTGCTGTTTTGGACATCTTGTCCTTTAAACTTGTTTCATGTGTATGTGTTGAACCGTTTCTCCGTTTTGAGTATGCTTTATATGAAACTTGCTTAGATTTGCATGTAGTTTCATCTTGTCATGTTGAATCCTTGTTTTGAGAGTGTTTGCTTGATGTTTGAATGCATTTTTGCATCAATACCATGTTTTACTTGTTTTGCTTATATCTTCTAGGCCGTAGCTCCGAACTAAATGAACTTTATATGTAATTTGACTAGAATTTCATGTAGATTATCTTGGTGCATCTTAACTTGCTGTTTAGAAACTTCAACTTAATGATTGTTCAGATCTGGACCAAATACTAAATTTGCATATGAGGACTTACCGGATTAGTTATATGTTGTTTCAGGCCTCATTTAAACTTGCCTTGATGTGTTATTCTTGTATGCTT
The DNA here is from genome assembly GCF_002162155.2 of Triticum dicoccoides. Lineage (NCBI taxonomy): Eukaryota > Viridiplantae > Streptophyta > Magnoliopsida > Poales > Poaceae > Triticum > Triticum dicoccoides. The sequence goes on from NC_041389.1 coordinate 680,242,022, forward strand.
CATCTCTTGCCATGAGTAGCATCATATAGCCTTTGTCATGCATAATACTTGGTTGAGCATCATGCCATGTCTATGTGTTGTGTGTTTACCTTGTTGTTTGTTTCTTTCCGGTTGTGCTCCTTCTCGTTAGTTCCTGTTTTGTTGCGATCGTGAGGATTCGTTCGTCTACACTTGGCTCGTCTTCATCCATTCGTCTTCTTCATGGACTCGTTCTTCTTCCTTGCAGGATTTCAGGCAAGATGACCGTCACCTTGGATCTCATTACTATCATTGCTATGCTAGTTGCTTCCTTCTATCGCTATGCTGCGCTACCTATCACTTGTTCTTCAACCCTCCCAAATTGCCATGTCAGCCTCTAACCTTTTCACCCTTCCTAGCAAACCGTTGTTTGGCTATGTTACCGCTTTTCTCAGCCCCTCTTATAGCATTGTTAGTTGCAGGTGAAGTTGAAGATTACTCCATGATGGACGGGATTATGTTGGGATATCACAATATCTCTTATTTTATTTAATGCACCTATATACTTGGTAAAGGGTGGAAGGCTCGGCCTTATGCCTGGTGTTTTGTTCCACTCTTGCCGCCCTAGTTTCCATCATACCGGTGTTATGTTCCTTGATTTTGCATTCCTTACGCGGTTGGGTGATTTATGGGACCCCCTTGACAGTTCACTTTGAATAAAACTCCTCCAGAAAGGCCCAACCATGGTATTACCATTTGCCTACCTAAGCCTTTTTCCCTTGGGTTTCTGGAGCCTGAGGGTCATCTTTATTTAACCCCCCCCCCCGGGCCAGTGCTCCTTCGAGCGTTGGTCCGAACTGGGCAGCCTGCGGGGCCACCTCGAGGAAACTTGAGGGTTGGTTTTACTCGTCGCTTGTCCATCCGGTGTGCCCTGAGAACGAGATACGTGCAACTCCTATCGAGATTTGTCGGCACATCAGGCGGCTTTGCTGGTCTTGTTTTACCATTGTCGAAATGTCTTGTAACCGGGATTCCGAGACTGATCGGGTCTTCCTAGGAGAAGGAATATCCTTCTTGACCGTGAGAGCTTGTGATGGGCTAAGTTGGGACACCCCTGCAGGGTATAAACTTTCGAGAGCCGTGCTCGCGGTTATGTGGCAGATGGGAATTTGTTAATATCCGCTTGTAGAGAAGTTGACACTTGAGTTAATTAAAATGCATCAACCGCATGTGTAGCCGTGATGGTCTCTTTTCGGCGGAGTCTGGGAAGTGAACACGGTTTTGGGTTATTTTGACGTAAGTAGGAGTTCAGGATCACTTCTTGATCACTTCTAGCTTCTCAACCATTTCGTTTGCTTCTCTTCTCGCTCTTATTTGCGTATGTTAGCCACCATATATGCTTAGTCGCTGCTGCAACCTCACCACTTATCCTTTCCATACCCATTTAGCTTTGCTATTCTTGATACCCATGGTAATGGGATTGCTGAGTCCTCGTGGCCCACAGATTACTACAACAACAGTTGCAGGTACAGGTTATGCGATGATCATGACGCGAGAGCAATGCTTGCTTGTTTTGGAGTTCTTCTTCTGCTTCTTCTTCGATCAAGGGATAGGTTCCAGGTCGGCAGCCTGGGCTAGTAGGGTGGATGTCGTTTGAGTTTTTGTTTGTGTTCATCCGTAGTCGGATGTTGCTCTTATGTATTGTGATGTTGTATTCATGTGGCATTGTTTGCCTGTTGTATGTATCCCCAACTATTATGTAATGGTACGATGTAATGATATCCACCTTGCAAAAGCATCTCCAATATGCGCTTCTATCCTTGGTGGGACCTTCGAGTTCCTTTAGGATAGGGTCGCATATTGGGAGTGACACACATATTGCAATTCCTTCAGAAGGAACTTTGTCCGTGAGGCTTGAACAGGCTTCAATGGCTTCATTAGAACTTGCATGAAGTGATCAGACAGCTCAGTTTCAGAGTAGATGAGATGCACACCTTCTGGGGGAGGACTGACAGGCATGGCATGAAACACTTCAGTTGTCGGTGCCTTATAGTGAGTATTTTCTGTCATCCAGTCCAACACCCATGAGTTCACATCTTCAGCATTGCCAGTGATGTGCAGTGTCGCATAGAATTGAAGAACAAGTTCTTCATTCCAACCACAGATGTTTGTGAAGAAGTTAAGCAGTCCAACATCATGAATAGCAGCAAGGACTGGTATGAAGCAAGGCAGTTGTTCCATATCAACATGATTAATATGCTCATGGTCGAAGACTTTGTCTTTGTTGAAGAGCACTAAGGAATAGAAGTTGGCTTGGCTGGCAGTCTAGAAGCGTTTCCTTCTCAAACGAGCAGAGTCATATGGATTATAGTCAGTGAAGAACACATGCTCATTGAAGAAAGCATCAACCTTGAATTTTGGAGTCTTGGAGAAGGGATTCTTTGGCTTTGGCTGAGGAGTATCCGTCAGTTGAAGAATAACCTTAGGAATCTCAATCTCCTGAGCTGTAGGCTGAGGAATATCAGCTTCTGCTTCAGTAGCAGCATGGGCCTCCATTTCTTCATCAGCTTTGTCATCAACACTAGTGGCTGGAATCTCTTCATGAATGGAAGGGGTGGCATGAATTTCTTTAGAGACCATCAGAACTTCAGTTGGTGTTGGGGACTGAGGAATTTGTTGGAGTGGTGTGAACAGAGGAGAGTTGGGGTGCTGACTGTCCCAAAAATCATCGTTCATCACAGGAGTGGTGCTTCCAATGTCCACATCCATATCCTCTTCCATTTCTTCAACGCCGGCCTCTTCAACTATGAACTAAGGCGTTGGCGATAATACCTGGGGAGTTGAAGTGATAACATCCACTTCAATTTCTTCATCCATCTGCTCTGTGGAAGCAGCAGAGGGATCTTCTTCAGCAGATTCTTCAGGAATCTCGTAATCTTCACCATAAGGAACAAGTTCCTTTGATGGCATGCTTGAGAGAGGAACAACATCAATAGGATTCTCAATAGAGCTTGTCAAAATCTTCGCCTTCTTGGGTGCAGAAGATTCTGAGGAAATAGGTGCTTTCCTTTTCTTCAGAGTGGCTCTCTCCGCAGCTTTTGTCTTCTCCGCTTCCAGAGCAAAAGGAAGAATTTGGCTCGGTGTTGGTGTAGGCGGAGCAGAGGGAATCAGATCAATTTCTTCAGGCACAATTGATGCAGTTGGCCTGTCTTGAGCAGTTTCTTCAGGCACAACTTCAAATTCTTCAGTTGTCCTGACTTGTTCTTCACGCGCAACACTAGTGGTTGCCCTGGCAGTTTCTTTAGTGGCTGGAATTTCTCCAGCCCTGGTACTAGCAGTTTCATCAGCAGCATGATTTTCATCAGCGGTGCTGGCATGACCTTCAGTTGGCTGGGCAGATGCTTCAGCCGAGGGAATCTCAATGTGCGATGGATCAACAACATTGGGGGTGAATTTCTTCGCCATCTTGACGAATCTGACTTTGGCTCCCAGCCATTCTGCCTTGTAGGCGTCAAATTCATCACTGAGCTTCTTGATCTCAGATTGGAGTGCAATGAGTTGTTCATGCGATAACCTCAGAATGTTATCCTTTAGATAGCGTTGCTTCTTGTACCAGGCTTTCTTTGCAACTCTGGCTTGATCATATTTCCACTTTTCTTCAGCTATGAACGCTGTCACCATGTGACTTCCTCCAGGAGTGAGGCCCATCTCTGGCATTGGAGCATTGGGATCTTTGTGCCAGAGGTCGATGAAGTCCAGGATCTTCTTTGGATCCAGTAGAAGGGGCACGGCACTCCCTTTGGCTCTAGCGACCCGCTACTGTCTGTCCTTGATGATATCAGCTAATTCATCATCATTAGCCTCATCATCATCTGAGGGCACTTGAAAAGTAACTTGTTTCTTGTGAGGACTAGGTCTAGTGCCTCGTCCAGCAGTGGCCTTAGTCTTCAGCAGAGTTGGGCTCTTTGAAGACAGATGAGGAGCTGGAGAACTCGCTGAAGCTCCTGAGGCAATTGATATGCCAGTGGTCCTTTGGCACGTGGCGAGATGCACAGGTGCTGAGGACTTTGTGGGAGGAGCTGAGGGTTTTGAAGCCCAAGGAATTTGTGCAGCCTGAGGAACTGGGGCAGCCTGAGGAATTTGCCTTGATGGAACAGAAGAGACTGGCCGTGAGGGCATTGCTGAGGAACTTGGTCGTGAGGGCATTGCTGAGGAAGTTGGTTTTGGAGCAGGCTTCTTAGGCATAGCCTTCTTGCTCGTGGTGGCCTCAGCAGCGGCAGCAACAGAATGTTCATTGAATTTCTTCACTGCTTCTTTGGCCTGCTTGGCCAGCTTAGCTTGCCGCCTGGCCCATTCATCAGCATAATCCTTACCATGTTTAAGGCTTGTTGGATCAGCTCTTTGGCCAGGTGCCAAAGGAGGTTTGATCATGGAGGGTGAAGAGCGAATTTCTTCATATATTTGGGAATGACATATCTATACTCCCTCCATTCTCATGCCCATCTTCTTTCAATCCTCTGTATGCGCACTTTGCGCTCATTCTTGGTTTCTTTGCCGTGGGTTTCCTCATCAGGCGTGCAGTACCCTGCATAAATGTCATCAGGGGTCTCAAACGCTGTGTTGACTTCCAATTTCTTTCCTCCTTTCTGAGGCCTTTGACCATCTGCCATTTTCTTCAGCTGAGGAATTTGAACAATAGAGTTCTCTGAAGAAGTATGCAACTTTCCTTCAAGGAACGCTTTGACGAAGAACACGACGAACTGGAATTGTAGATTGAGAAGTTCGTCGGCTCAGATCTTCCATGCCCTAACTTGGCGGAGGAAGACGTCTACGGCCGGTGTGAGTACGATGGCGATGAGGTCGAGGAAGTGAAGCTCTTCCTCACCGGCGATGATGGAAGTAGCTGTGGCGCTGGGTTTTGAGAGCTCGAGCGAGGGAGTGAGGTCAAGCAGAGTAAAAACAAAGTGAGGAGGGGAGGGGGTATTTATAGCTGAGGTGAAAAACCGCTCGCCCGAGGAAATTGGACGAACATGCCCCTGACCCTTCTCAGTCGCGCGACATGTGTCACCCACGTACAGAGAGGTGGCGATCATGTGAGATCGTGGGTGAATAGATAAGTATATCGTGGGAGGTGTAATGATTTGTGCGGCAAAAGCCGAAAATTCAGATAAGAATATTTTAATGTTTTCATTCGCAATTTCTTCAGCTGATAAGGACACAATGAAGAATTTGAAGGAGTTTCAAATAGAACGCACATGAAGAATTTGTGAACTGACTGGGTTGAGTTTAGCATAGAAGGGGATAGGGTCCGATCACATTCACTTAGCAGAAAAGTCAACTTGAAGAATTAGCAATAAGTGAATGTTGTAGATGACATAAACTCAAGTATATATATAGTCAATGAAGAACAACAACAGAAGAAGTGAAGACAATGCAAAGTTGAAGAATTTGAAAAACTGAGGAATTTCAAAAAATAAGAAAAACTCAAATTGAAGATTTTCAACTTTGGTTGGTTGCGTAACCCACCGTATAAGAAAGCTTATTTCAGACACCGCGTACAATTGTCGTAGGGTTCTGAGAATCAATTTCTTCATTAATTTCTTCACACTTAGAGGGTTAGTCTTCATTGATTGAAGAAAATCGTTACTTTGTGTGTTGCACACCTAAGTCATCAAGTCAGCATAAGTGTTAGGATGTGTGTCCTTTTCAAAGAACATTTGAAGATTCTAGGATATTTAGCTCACACCGCAACTTGCTAAATCTCTTCTTATCCAAGGGCTTTGTGAAGATATTGGTCAGCTGGTCTTCAGTATTTGCGTGGTCGATGGAGATGTCGCCCTTCAACACATGGTCACGAAGAAAATGATGACGAATCTGGATGTGCTTTGTCTTCGAGTGCTGAACTGGGTTGTGAGCAATCTTGATAGCACTCTCATTGTCGCAGTAGAGTGGCACATTCTTCACATTGATGCCATAGTCCTTGAGTGTTTGCTTCATCCATAGTAATTGAGCACAGCAAGATCCAGCAGAAATGTACTCAGCTTCTGCAGTGGAGAGTGATACGCAGCTCTGCTTCTTCGAGGACTGAGGGAGTCCTGGATTAGGGGGTGTCCGGATAGCCGAACTATCACCGTTGGCCAGACTCCTGGACTGTGAAGATAAGATTAAAGACTTCATCCCGTGTCCGGATGGGACTTTCCTTGGCCTGGAAGGCAAGCTTGGCGATACGGATATGTAGATCTCCTACCATTGTAACCGACTCTGTGTAACCCTAGCCCTCTCCGGTGTCTATATAAACCGGAGGGTTTTAGTCCGTAGGACGAACAACAATCATACCATAGGCTAGCTTCTAGGGTTTAGCCTCTTCGATCTCGTGGTAGATCTACTCTTGTACTACCCATATCATCAATATTAATCAAGCAGGAGTAGGGTTTTACCTCCATCGAGAGGGCCCGAACCTGGGTAAAAACATCGTGTCCCTTGTCTCCTATTACCATCTGCCTAGACGCACAGTTCGGGAACCCCTACCCGAGATCCGCCGGTTTTGACACCCACATTGGTGCTTTCATTGAGAGTTCCTCTGTGTCATCACCTTTAGGCCCGATGGCTCCTTCGATCATCAACAACAACACGGTCCAAGGTGAGACTTTTCTCCCCGAACAGAACTTTGTATTCGGCGGCTTTGCACTGCGGACCAATTCACTTGGCCATCTAGAGCAGATCGAAAGCTACGCCCCTGGCCATCAGGTCAGATTTGGGAGTTTGAACTACATGGCTGACATCCGCGGAGACTTAATCTTCAACTGATTCGAGCCACAGCCAAGCGCGCCGCACTGTCTCGATGGGTATGATCTAGCTCTGCCGCCAAACAGTGCCCTGGGAGCCGCACCAGCGTCCGCTCTGACCCTTAGCTCGGAGCCGACTTCGCTGATCAAGGACGAGTGGCTGGACACCACCTCGGGGGCTACGATCTCTACGACGATTGAGCCGAACACCATCCCTGTCCTTTACAAAGCCCGTGACTCCGAGGTGCCGGACTCCTCTCCGGACTCCGAACCTCCCGCGCCCCTGCCAATCAAATCCGAGTGGGCGCCGGTTATGGAGTTCACTGCCGCGGACATCTTTCAGCACTCGCCCTTTGGCGACATCCTGAATTCACTAAAGTCTCTCTCTTTATCAGGAGAGCCCTGGCCGGACCACGGTCAGGAAGGTTGGGATGCGGACGACAAAGAAATTCAACGCCCACCCAGCACCCACTTTGTCGCCACTGTCGATGATTTAACCGACATGCTCGACTTCGACTCTGAAGACATCGACGGTATGGACGACGATGCAGGAGACAACCAAGAACCAGCGCCTACAGGGCACTGGAAGGCCACCTCATCATACGACATATACATGGTGGACACCCCAGAAGATGGGACTAGCAATGGAACAGCGGAGGATGACCCCTCCAAGAAACAGCCCAAGCGCCGGCGTCAGCGGCGCCGCTCTAAATCCCGCCACAGCAAAAACGGTGATTCCGGCATGGGAGATAATAACACCCCGGACAGTGCCGAAGACAACCCCCTCCAGCAGGATTCAGCACAGGAGGAGGGAGAAGCCAGCCCTCATGATAGAGCGGCAGAAAGAGAGGTTGAGGACGATAATTATATGCCTCCCTCCGAAGATGAAGCAAGCCTCGACGATGACGAATTTGTCGTGCCCGAGGATCCCGTCGAACAAGAGTGTTTCAAACGCTGGCTTATGTCCACGACAAGCATCCTCAAGAAAAAGCAGCAGCAACTTAGAGCTGACCAAGACTTGCTAGCTGACAGATGGACCGAAGTCCTTGCAGCCGAAGAGTACAAACTCGATCGCCCCTCCAAGAGCTACCCAAAACGCAGGCTGCTACCCCAATTAGAGGAGGAAGCACCCAAACCTACATTACCAGCGCATGACACAGCCGACCGGCCACCTCGTGGCCGCGACAGAGAGGCCTCTAGGCCCTCCACTAAAGCCGCACCCCGGCGTCGCTCGAAAAGTACAAAGCCACGGGGAAATGTGCCAGACTTGCGAGACATATTGGAGGACAAGGCAAGGCAAATAAGATCGATCTATGGATCGCGTGGGCGCCCCACAATACGTGATGACAACTGTCACGCCGGATATAGCAATTCCGGCCGGGCCGAACACAGTAGACAAAGCTCGTTTGAGCTGCGTCGTGATATAGCCCAATACAGAGGCGCCGCACACCCACTATGCTTCACAGACGAAGTAATGGATGATCAAATCCCAGAGGGTTTCAAACCCATAAACATTAAATCATACGACGTCACAACAGATCCTGCGGTTTGGATCGAGGACTACCTCTTTCACATCCACATGGCCCGCGGTGATGATCTACACACCATCAAATACCTCCCACTCAAGCTTAAAGGACCAGTTCGGCATTGGCTCAACAGCTTGCCAACAGAATCAATTGGTTGTTGGGAAGACCTGGAAGCCGCATTCCTTGATAACTTCCAGGGCACATATGTGCGGCCACTAGACGCTGATGACCTAAGACACATAATTCAACAGCCAGATGAATCGGCTAGACAATTCTGGACACGGTTCTTAACCAAGAAAAATCAAATCGTTGACTGTCCGGATGCAGAGGCCCTTGCAGCCTTCAAACATAACATCCGTGATGAGTGGCTTGCCCGGCACCTAGGACAGGAAAAGTCGAAATCCATGGCAGCCCTCACATCACTCATGACCCGCTTCTGCACGGGAGAGGACAGCTGGCTAGCTCGCAGTAACAACCTAACCAAAAACCTTGGTAGTTCGGATACCAAGGACAACAATGGCAGGTCGCGTCGCAACAAGCACAAGCGCCACATTAACGGCGATAATACTGAAGATACAGCAGTCAATGCCGGATTCAGAGGCTCTAAACCCGGTCAGCGGAAAAAGCCATTCAAAAGAAATACTCAGGGCCCATCCAATTTGGAGCGAATACTCGATTGCTCGTGCCAGATACACGGCACCCCCGAAAAACCAGCCAACCACACCTACAGGGATTGTTGGGTATTCAAGCAGGCAGGCAAGTTAAATGCTGAAAACAACGACAAGGGGCTGCATAGGGATGACGAGGAGGAGCCCCGGCCGCCGAACAATAGAGGACAGAAGGGCTTTCCCCCACAAGTGCGGACAGTGAACATGATATACGCAACCCACATACCCAAAAGGGAGCGGAAGCATGCACTAAGGGACGTATACGCGATGGAGCCAGTCGCCCCAAAGTTCAACCCGTGGTCCTCCTGCCCGATCACTTTTGATCGAAGGGACCACCCCACTAGCATCCGCCATGGCGGATTCGCTGCATTGGTTCTTGACCCAATCATTGACGGATTTCACCTCACTAGAGTCCTGATGGAGGGCGGCAGCAGCCTGAACCTGCTTTACCAGGATAGAGTGCGCAAAATGGGCATAGACCCCTCAAGGATTAAACCCACAAAACAACCTTTAAAGGCGTCATACCAGGTGTAGAGGCTAACTGTACAGGCTCAATTACACTTGAAGTGGTCTTCGGATCCCCGGATAACTTCTGAAGCGAGGAATTAATCTTCGACATAGTCCCGTTCCGCAGCGGCTATCATGCACTGCTCGGACGAACCGCATTTGCAAAGTTCAATGCGGTGCCGCACTACGCATACCTCAAGCTCAAGATGTCAGGCCCTCGAGGAGTAATCACGGTCAATGGAAACACCGAACGCTCTCTCCGAACAAAAAGCATATGGCGGCCCTCGCGGCGGAAGTACAAAGCAGCCTCTTAAGGCAATTCTCGAGTCCGAGTACTAAATGTCCGGACACCGTCAAGCGCGCCCAGAGTAACCTACAACAAGACCGCCTGGCATGTTCCGAGCACGCGTAGCAATGCGGCCCCAACCCCAGCCCTCGCGAAATCGCGAGACCAGTACCACGCGTACATAACTACGCTCTGGAGATACCATGGGCATAGGGGGAGGGGCACGACCACGGCATGCCCAGAGTGCGGCTCAACCGCACAAGGGGCTCCCAATTGTGTTATTCTTTTTTCTTTTTTCTTCTTATTCTCAGGACTCCATTTTCCAGAAGCCCTATCCAGCAGTAGAATCGTCGAACTCACGATGCAACAGCCAGGGAAGAAGAAAATCTACGTTGAGTGTCCAGGTGGTCTCTATTACGAGCAGTATACCTGTTTTACATACTATCCTGTAGCCTACCCCTGGAGGGGGACATGTTAAATAGTCCCATCCCTTGCTTATCGCACTATTTATATCGTTCTGCTTTCATTGCAGTATCTTTTGAATAAGCAATACATAGCTTCTGCTTATTATTGCATTTCTTTTTTCTTTATAAATGTTCATCTATGACATGTTGCACCCGTACAACTTGGTACGGTCAATACACCAGGGGCTTAAGTACCCCAAAACATGGTGTGATAAGTCCGAACACTTTCACAAGTGCGGCACCCCGAACTTATAGCATTATATGCATCGGCTCCGAATCATGTCTTGGGTCAATAGTTGGGTTTGCCCGGCTCCCATGTTTTGGTACCTTACGTTCCGTTATATCGGCTAAGGTAGTGCTGGGAGAACCACTGCGATTGTGCCCCGGTTGAGCTGGGTTGAGCACCTCAGTGGAGAAAGCTAAAACTGATCGTCATGATAGGGCGAGAGCCGGTCGCTGTTCGAGAGGTTTTTCGGGTCCCTAAAGACTCATGCCACTTAGAGCGAGGAGCCGGCATTGTCCAGCCAAGGCTTGGATAGCGCCCCGAACTCGGTCTTCCGAATACCAGGGGCTTCACCGAAATTTAAAATTATAGAATTCTATGGCTAAGTGAGAGTGTTCAAGCATTATAGTCCGGTTGCCTCGTTCGTCGTGTTGAACGCCTCCCTCGAAGGACCCAAGAATGGGAACAAGAGCGCTCAAGTTTATCCCGAACACCCCAGCACTCATGGCATGGGGGCTGAAGCCAACGACTCGCCATCTCTCAAATTTGATAAACGGCCGCACAGAAGGTAATATTTTAAATTAACAAGCGTTGCTTAGCACATATGAACAAAGTTTTCAGCGTACAGGATAACAAATGCGAGTCTACTCAAAAATTACATCTTTGGAGCATTCACCCACTATAAGACGGGCACCCTTCAGGACGCCCTCATAGTACATCTCGGGCTTGCGATACTCCTTGCCCGGCGGTGGCGCGTCCGTCACAAGCTTCTCGGCGTCCATCTTGCCCCAGTGCACTTTTGCACGGGCAAGGGCCCGACGGGAACCTTCAATGCAGACGGAGCGCTTGATGACTTCAATCCATGGACAGGCGTCCGCCAGCCGCCGCACCAGACTGAAGTAGCTCCCAGGCATGGCTTCTTTAGGCCACAGCCGAACTATGAGGCCCTTCATGGCCTGTTCGACCACCTTGTGGAGCTCGACCAGCTGCTTCAGCTGGTCGCTCAGGGGCACCGGATGTCCGGCCTCAGTATATTGAGACCAGAACACCTTTTTCGTCGAGCTCCCCTCCTCGGCCTGGTAGAATGCGGCAGCATCAGACACACTACGAGGCAGATCGGCGAACGCTCTTGGAGAGCTCCGGATTCAGGTAAGTAACAGATAATTCACTTTTACATGCTTGATTTGCATAAAGAATGCCTTACCCACCGCTATCTTCTTTATCGCCTCGATCTCCTAGAGGGCCTTCTGGGCTTCAGCCTTAGCGGCTTTGGCACTCTCAAGAGCCAAGGCGAGCTCGGACTCTCGAGTCTTCGAGTCACGCTCCAAACTCTCGTGTTTTTCCACGAGAGCCTGGAGCTCTTGCCGCACCTCCGCCACCCGTGCCTCCTGCTTCTCTCTCTCGGTGCGCTCCAAGGCCGCACTGTCTTCGGCCTTGGACACCGCTTCCTTCAGGGTCGCCACCTCGTTCGTGGCCCCTGCAATACCCATGTTATTCCTGTCATTTTTTGCAACCAAATCCTTTCTATAAGGTATTACTTTAATAAGGTATTACTTACCTTCCTTGTCCTCGAGCTGCTTCTTGGCAAGGCCGAGCTCGTTCTCGGACCGCTCGAGGCTCTCCTTCAATGCATTGACCTCCGCAGTCAGTGCGGCAGAGGTCAGCAGCGCAGCCTGCATTCCCATATTGACATATTTATGTTAGACTCCTGCGTATATCTTTTTAGATCCTCAGCTCGGCTTTTCTTTCCGAACACCGAACTAAGCATCAGGGGCTACTGTCTATGCAGTAATATTCTTACATATCTTAAAAACTTACCTCAAAGCCTATTAGAAGGCTGGTACAGGCTTCAGTCAGCCCTCTCTTGGCGGACTGAACTTTCTGGATCACCACACTCATAACAGTGCAGTGCTCCTCGTCGATGGAGGCGATGCTAAGCGCCTCCAGCAAATTATTCGGTGCCTCCGGTTGGACGGAGGTCACCGGTGTCGCAGTCTCGCCCTTCTTATGAAGGGACCACCCGTCGAACTCTGGAACAACTGAAGGTTCCGGTGCGGAGTCCGGCCCAGGGCCGGACTTAGAACCCCGTGGGGTTTGATCCCCCTTATGCCCAAAGTCCGGGAGGTTGCCCTGCGGCACCTCCGGGACCTCCTCCTCCTGGCTGGGCCCCTTTTGGGACCCCACCTTGGCGTCATCAGCAGCACGAGGAGAGGAGGCGGCCGGAAGTGAAGTGCTGTTCACGTCCGATGGAGCCAGGGAGCCGCTCGTTGAAATGTCGAGCCCGTCCTTGGGCGGGCTGCAGGGTTGTATTCGGTGTTAGCAGATTCTATGCGACAAACGAGACGCCATGAATTATTCTAGTATCTAGACACTTACAATGTCGCCAGGGGCTTAGCCCTCGGTGGCCACTCCTCTTCGCCGTCGTCGGCGTTGGTGGAGTAGTCCGGAGGAAGGGTCCTTCCCTTCTTGGACCCTCCGGCCTCCCCAGTTGGGGAGGCCTGCCTTTTCTTCTCTCCCCCCGCTGGGGGAGAAGCCTCTTTTTTCTCCTCCTCGTCTTCGCGGGAGGAGTCCACCTCGGAGTCATCGAACGATGAGTCCGATAACACCTGATGCCGGGAACTCTTTCGGGTTCCCGCGGCCTTCTTCTTGGCCTTCTTATCCGGCACCACGTGAGGTGCCGGAACCAGCAGCCCGTCAATCGGGCGTCCGCTGGGTCTTCTGGTAAGGGCGCCGGACAGTTAACCTGCCCGAACTTCTTCTGCCAGGCCTGTCAAAGGTAAGGGAGTTTAGATCCCGCATAGAGTCAAACTATGAAAAACAAGTGTCCTGTAAAGGGTAAAATAGCTTACCTCGCCAGCTTGACGCTGCGAGCTGAATCCGCGATCTTCGGTAGCGGATGCGGGGGCCTCGGTGCCCTTGAACAGCACCTTCCAGGCATCTTCGTACGTGGTGTCGAAGAGCCTGCTCAAAGTTTGGTGTTGTGCCGGATCGAACTCCCACAAGTTGAAGGCTCGTTGTTGGCACGGGAGGATCCGGCGGATGAGCATGACCTGGACTACGTTGACGAGCTTGATCTTCTTGTTCACAAGGTTTTGGACGCAGGTTTGGAGTCCGGTCAGCTCTTCCAGATCACCCCACATCAGGCCCTTCTCTTTCCAGGAGGTGAGCCATGTGGGGATGCCAGATCGGAATTCGGGGGGCCGCTGCCCATTCAGGGTCACGCGGCTCGGTGATGTAGAACCACCCCAATTTCCACCCTTTGATGGTTTCCACAAAGGCGCCCTCGAGCCATATGACGTTGGGCATCTTGCCTACCATGGCGCCTACGCACTCCGCCTGCTGGCCGCCCACTATCTTCGGCTTGACATTGAAGGTCTTCAGCCATAAGCCAAAGTGGGGCTTGATGCGGAGGAAGGCCTCGCACACAACGATAAACACTGAGATGTTGAGGATGAAATTTGGGGCCAGATAGTGGAAATCCAGGCCGTAGTAGAACATGAGCCCCCAGACAAATGGGTGGAGTGGGAAGCCCAGTCCGTGGAGGAAATGGGGAAGGAACACCACCCTCTCATGGGGCCTGGGGATGGGGACGAGCTGCCCCTCGTCTGGAAGCTGGTGCACAATGTCGTTGTGCAGGTATCCGGCTTTCCTCAACTTTTTGATGTGCCCCTCCGTGACGGAGGAGGCCATCCACTTGCCTCCCGCTCCGGACATGGCTGGGGAAGGTTGAGGCGAGATGTGCGGACTTGGGCGCTGGAGCTCGAGTGCGCGGAAATGGATGAGCAAAGGAGGAAGAAGGCGTAGGTGAAAAGGTGGATCCTTATCCCCTTATATGGACGGACGAAACTATGCGTCCCCACCAGCCTGGTAAAACTCGCTTATCTCCCAAACACCGTAATAAATGGCGCGGTTGGATTACCCACGCCCGTATTGATGAGAATCCCGTAATAAGGGGACACGATCTCTGCTTTGACAAGACGTGCCAAAGAAACCGCCTCGCTAAACACGCTGAGGTGGGACAGTAAAAACGATTCCAATAAAGGCTTGGCCGTGGTGTGACGTCACGCCACAAAATACGTCAGCGGATTGAATTTGTGTAAAGATTATTCTCTCTATGGTGGTATGTGGAACTTATTTTGCAGAGTCGGACACTATCCTTGTGTCAAAATCTTCTATGAAGTATTCAGAGGAGGAACCCGCCTTGCAATGCCGAAGACAATATGCGCGCCGGACTCGTCGTCATTGAAGCCTGGTTCAGGGGCTAATGAGGGAGTCCTGGATTAGGGGGTGTCCAGATAGCCGAACTATCACCGTTGGCCGGACTCCTGGACTGTGAAGATACAAGATTGAAGACTTCGTCCCGTGTCCGGATGGGATTTTCCTTGGCATGGAAGGCAAGCTTGGCGATACGGATATGTAGATCTCCTACCATTGTAACCGACTCTGTGTAAACCTAACCCTCTCCGGTGTCTATATAAACCAGAGGGTTTTAGTCCGTAGGACGAACAACAATCATACCATAGGCTAGCTTCTAGGGTTTAGCCTCTTTGATCTCGTGGTAGATGTACTCTTGTACTACCCATATCATCAATATTAATCAAGCAGGAGTAGGGTTTTACCTCCACCGAGAGGGCCCGAACCTGGGTAAAAACATCGTGTCCCTTGTCTCCTGTTACCATCCGCCTAGATGCATAGTTCGGGAACCCCTACCCGAGATCCGCCGGTTTTGACACCGACAAGGACCAACATACCAAGGATCGTTCGAGGAAATGACATGTGCCTGACATTGACTTGCGGTCCACCCGATCACTAGCATAGTCTGAGTCTGAATATCCAATGAGATCAAAGGAAGAGCCCTTGGGATACCATAATCCAAGTGTTGGTGTGTGAGCTAGATATCGAAGAATATGCTTCACAGCCTTATGGTGTGATTCCTTCGGTGTAGCTTGAAACCAGGCACACATGCAAACACTAAGCATAATTTCCGTCCTAGATGCACATAGGTACAATAAAGAGCCAATCATGGAGCGGTATACCTTTTGATCAAAGTCTTTACCATTTTCATCAGTGCATAGATGGCCATTTGTGGGCATAGGGATTTTGACACCTTTGCAATCTTGCATGCCGAATTTCCTCAACACATCCTTGAGGTATTTCTCCTGAGATATGAATATGCCATTGTATTGTTGACGAATCTGAAGACCTAAGAAGAATTTCAATTCTCCCATCATAGACATTTGATATTCTTCACTCATCGTATAGGCAAATTCATCACTATATTGTTGGTTAGTACAACCAAAGATAATATCATCGACATATATTTGGCACACAAATAATTCACCATCATATGTTTTGGTGAAAAGAGTTGGGTCAAGTGAACCGGGTTTGAAGCCTTTCTTCATGAGGAATTCCTTCAGTGTGTCATGTTGGGGAACGTAGCAGAAATTCAAAATTTTCCTACGTGTCACCAAGATCTATCTATGAAGAAACCACCAACAAGGGGAAGGAGAGTGCATGTACATACCCTTGTAGATCGCTAAGCGGAAGCATTCAAGAGAACGGGGTTGAAGGAGTCGTACTCGTCGTGATCCAAATCACCGAAGATCCTAGTGCCGAACGGACGGCACCTCCGCGTTCAACACACGTACAGTCCGGTGACGTCTCCCATGCCTTGATCCAGCAAGGAGAGAGGGAGAGGTTGAGGAAGACTCCATCCAGCAGCAGCACAATGGCGTGGTGGTGGTGGAGGAGCGTGGCAATCCTGCAGGGCTTCGCCAAGCACCTGCGGGAGAGGAGGAGGTGTCACGGGAGGGAGGGAGGCGCCAGGGCTTCTGGTGCGGCTGCCCTCCCTCCCCTCCACTATATATATAGGGGCAAGGGAGAGGGGGAGGGCGCAGCCTTGCCCCTTCCTCCAAGGAAGGGGTGCGGCCAAGGGGGGGAGGAGTCCATCCTCCCCAAGGCACCTCGGAGGTGCCTTCCCCTTTTAGGACTCTCCCCTCCCCAAGTCTCCTTGGCGCATGGGCCTCTTGGGGCTGGTGCCCTTGGCCCATATAGGCCAAGGCGCACCCCCTACAGCCCATGTTGCCCCCCGGGGCAGGTGGACCCCCCCGGTGGACCCCCGGACCCCTTTCAGCACTCCCGGTACAATGCCGATAAAGTGCAAAACTTTTCTGGCGACCAAAATAAGACTTCCCATATATAAATCTTTACCTTCGGACCATTCCGGGACTCCTCGTGACGTCCGAGATCTCATCCGGGACTCTGAACAACATTCGGTAACCACATACAAACTTCCTTTATAACCCTAGCGTCATCGAACCTTAAGTGTGTAGACCCTACGGGTTCGGGAACCATGCAGACATGACCGAGACGTTCTCCGGTCAATAACCACCAGCGGGATCTGGATACCCATGTTGGCTCCCACATGTTCCACGATGATCTCATCGGATGAACCACGATGTCAAGGACTCAATCGATCCCGTATACAATTCCCTTTGTCTAGTGGTATAGTACTTGCCCGAGATTCGATCGTCGGTATCCCGATACCTTGTTCAATCTCGTTACCGACAAGTCTCTTTACTCGTTCTGTAACACATCATCCCGTGATCAACCCCTTGGTCACATTGTGCACATTATGATGATGTCCTACCGAGTGGGCCCAGAGATACCTCTCCGTCACACGGAGTGACAAATCCCAGTCTCGATTCGTGCCAACCCAACAGACACTTTCGGAGATACCTGTAGTGCACCTTTATAGCCACCCAGTTACGTTGTGACGTTTGGTACACCCAAAGCATTCCTACGGTATCCGGGAGTTTTACAATCTCATGGTCTAAGGAAATGATACTTGACATTAGAAAAGCTTTAGCATACGAACTACGATCTTTGTGCTAGGCTTAGGATTGGGTCTTGTCCATCACATCATTCTCCTAATGATGTGATCCCGTTATCAACGACATCCAATGTCCATGGTTAGGAAACCGTAACCATCTATTGATCAACGAGCTAGTCAACTAGAGGCTTACTAGGGACATGGTGTTGTCTATGTATCCACACATGTATCTGAGTTTCCTATCAATACAATTATAGCATGGATAATAAACGATTATCATGAACAAGGAAATATAATAATAACTAATTTATTATTGCCTCTAGGGCATATTTCCAACAGTCTCCCACTTGCACTAGAGTCAATAATCTAGTTCACATCGCTATGTGATTAACACTGATATGTCACATCGCCATGTGACCAACATCCAAAGAGTTTACTAGTGTCACTAAACTAGTTCACATCACCAAGTGATTAAGACTCAATGAGTTCTGGGGTTTGATCATGTTTTCCTTGTGAGAGAAGTTTTAGTCAACGGGTCTGCAGTATTCAGATCCGTATGTACTTCGCAATTCTCTATGTCATATTGTAAATGCTGCTTCCAAGTTCCACTTGAAGCTATTCCAAATGGTTGCTCCACTATACGTATCCGGTTTGCTACTCAGAGTCATTCGGATAGGTGTTAATGCTTGCATCGACGTAACCCTTTACGCCGAACTCTTTATCACCTCCGTAATCGAGAAACATGTCCTTATTTACTCCAAGGACAATTTTGACCATTGTCCAACAATCCATTCCTGGATCATTCTTGTACCCCTTGACTGACTCATGGCAAGGCACACTTACGATGCGGTACACAGCATAGCATACTACAGAGCCTATGTCTGAAGCATAGGGGACGACCTTCGTCCTTCCTCTCTCTTCTGCCGTGGTCGAGCTTTAACTCTTAACTTCATACCTTACAACTCAAGCAAGAACTCCTTCTTTGACTGATCCATCTTGAACACCTTCAAGATCATGTCAAGGTATGTGCTCATTTGAAAGTACCATTTAGCGTTTTGATCTATCCACATAGATCTTGATGCTCAATGTTCAAACAGCTTAATTCAGGTTTTTTATTGAAAAACACTTTTCAAATATGCTTTTCAGAAATTCTACATCATTTCCGATCATCAATATGTCAACAACATATACTCATCAGAAATTCCATAGTGCTCCCACTCACTTATTTGGAAATACAAGTTTCTCATGAACTTTGTATAAACCCAAAATCTTTGATCATCTCATCAAAGCGCACATTCCAACTCCGAGATGCTTACTCCAGTCCTTAGAAGGATCGTTGGAGCCAGCATATCTTTTAGCATCCTTAGGATCGACAAAACTTTTCTGATTGTATCACATACAACCTTTCCTTACGAAAACTGGTAAGGAAACTCGTCTTGACATCCATCTGCCAGATTTCATAAATGCAGCTAATGCTAACATGATTCCGACGGACTTAAGCATCGCTACAGATGAGAAAATCTCATCGTAGTCAACTCCTTGAACTTGTGAAAAAACTCTTCGCCACAAGTCGAGCTTCATAGACGGTGACATTACCGTCCACGTCCGTCTTCTTCTTAAAGATCCATTTATCTCAATGGCTTGCCGATCATCGGGCAAGTCCACCAAAGTCCATGCTTTGTTCTAATACATGGATCCTATCTCGGATTTCATGGCTTCTAACCATTTGTCAGAATTTGGGCCCACCATCGCTTCTCCATAGCTCGTAGGTTCATTGTTGTCTAGCAACATGACCTTCAAGACAGGATTACTGTACCACTCTGAAGTAGTACGTATCCTTGTCACCCTACGAGGTACGGTAGTGACTTGACCCAAAAACTTCATGATCACTATCATAAGCTTCTACTTAAATTGGTGTAGGCGCCACAGGAACAACTTCCTGTGCCCTGCTACACACTTGTTGAAGTGACGGTTCAATAACCTCATCAAGTCTCCACCATCCTCCCACTCAATTTTCGAGACAAACCTTTCCTGGAGAAAGGACCCGATTCAAGAAACAATCCCTATTGCTTTTGGATCTGAATTAGGAGGTATACCCAACTGTTTTGGGTGTCCTATGAAGATGCATTTTATCCGCTTTGGGTTCGAGCTTATCAACCTGAAACTTTTCCACATAAGCGTCGCAGCCCCAAACCTTTCAAGAAACGACAACTTAGGTTTCTCCAAACGGTGTCGTCTCAACGGAATTACGTGGTACCCTATTAAAGTGAGTGCGGTTGTCTCTAATGCCTAACCCATGAACGATAGTGGTAATTCGATAAGAGACATCATGGTACGCACCATATCCAATAGGGTGCAACTATGATGTTCGGACACACCATCACACTATGGTGTTCCAGGCGGTATTAATTGTGAAACAATTTCCACAATGTCTTAATTGCGTGCCAAAGCTCGTAACTCAGATACTCATCTCTATGATCATATCATAGTCATTTTATCCTCTTGTCACGATGATCTTCAACTTCACTCCGAAATTACTTGAACCATTCAATAATTCAGACTTGTGTTTCATCAAGTAAATATACTCAACATCTACTTGAATCATCTATGAAGTAAGAACATAATGATATTCACTGCATGCCTCAGCGCTCATTGGACTGCACACATCAAAATGTGTTACTTCCAACAGGTTGCTATCTTGTTCCATCGTACTGGAAACGAGGCTTTTCAGTCATCTTGCCCATGTGGTATGATTTGCATATCTCAAGTGATTCAAAATCAAGTGAGTCCAAACGATCCATCTGCATGGAGTTTCTTCATGCGTATACACCAATAGACATGGTTCACATGTCTCAAACTTTTCAAAAACGAGTGAGTCCAAAGATCCATCAACATGGAGCTTCTTCACGCGTTTTATACCAATGTGACTTACATGACAGTGCCATAGGTAAGTGGTAACTATCTTATATCTTTTGGCATGAAAATGTGTATCACTACGATCGAGATTCAATAAACCATTCCTTTAGGTGCAAGAACATTGAAGGTATTATTCAAATAAATAGAGTAACCATTATTCTCCTTAAATGAATAACCGTATTGCGATAGACATAATCCAATCATGTCTATGCTGAACGCAAACACCAAATGACAATTATTCAGGTTCAATACTAATCTTCATGGTAGAGGGAGCGTGCGATGTTTGATCACATCAAACTTGGAAACACTTCCAACACATATCGTCAGCTCACCTTTATCTAGTCTCCGTTTATTCCGTAGCTCTTTTATTTCGAGTTACTAACACTTAGCAACCGAACCGGTATCTTAATACACTGGTGCTTCTAGGAGTACTAGTAAAGTACACATTAACATAATGTATATCCAATATACTTCTATCGACCTTGCCAGCCTTCTCATCTACCAAGTATCTAGGGTAATTCTGCTCTAGTGACTGTTCCCCTTATTACGGAAGCACTTAGTCTCGGGTTTGGGTTAAACCTTGGGTTTCTTTACTAGAGCAGAAATTGATTTGCCGTTTCATGAAGTGTCCCCTCTTGCCCTTGCCCTTCTTGAAACTAGTGGTTTCACCAACCATCAACAATTGATGCTCCTTCTTGATTTCTACTTTCGCGGTGTCAAACATCGCGAATACCTCAAGGATCATCATATCTATCCCTGATATGTTATAGTTCATCACGAAGCTCTAGCATCTTGGTGGCAATGACTTTGGAGAAACATCACTATCTCATCTAGAAGATCAACTCCCACTCGATTCAAGTGATTGTTGCACTCAGACAATTTGAGCGCAAGCTCAACGATTGAGCTTTTCTCCCTTAGTTTGCAGGCTAAGAAAATCGTCGGAGGTCTTATACCTCTTGACGTGGGCACGAGAATGAAATCCCAATTTCAGCTCTCGAAACATCTCATATGTTCCGCGACGTTTCGAAAAACGTCTTTGGTGCCTCAACTCTAAACCGTTTAACTGAACTATCACGTAGTTATCAAAACGTGTATGTCCGATGTTCGCAACATCCACAGACGACGATTGGGGTTCAGCACACTAAGCGGTGCATTGAGGACATAAGCTTTCTACTGTCCACATAATCGCTACTGTCAACTTTCAACTATATTTTCTCTAGGAACATATCTAAAACAGTAGAACTAAAGCGCGAGCTATGACATAGTTTGCAAAGATTTTTTGACTATGTTCAGGATAATTAAGTTCATCTAATGAACTCCCACTCAGATAGACATCCCTCTAGTCATCTAAGTGATTACATGATCCGAGTCAACTAGGCCGTGTCCGATCATCACGTGAGACGGACTAGTCATCATCGGTGAACATCTTCATGTTGATCGTATCTACTATACGACTCATGCTCGACCTTTCGGTCTCTTGTGTTCCGAGGCCATGTCTGTACATGCTAGGCTCGTCAAGTTAACCTAAGTGCTCTGCGTGTGTAAATCTGGCTTAGACCCGTTGTATGTGAACGTAAGAATCTATCACACCCGATCATCACGTGGTGCTTCGAAACGACGAACTTTCGCAACGGTGCACAGTTAGGGGGAACACTTTCTTGAAATTTTAATGAGGGATCATCTTATTTACTACCGTCGTTCTAAGCAAATAAGATGCATAAACATGATAAACATCACATGCAATCAAATAGTGACATGATATGGCCAATATCATTTTGCTCCT
This sequence comes from Triticum dicoccoides, assembly GCF_002162155.2. NCBI lineage: Eukaryota > Viridiplantae > Streptophyta > Magnoliopsida > Poales > Poaceae > Triticum > Triticum dicoccoides. The sequence goes on from NC_041389.1 coordinate 680,263,970, forward strand.
TTTGATCTCCATCTTCGGGGCTCCATGATCATCATCGTCACCGGCATGACACCATGATCTCCATCATCATGATCTCCATCATCGTGTCTTCATGAAGTTGTCTCGCCAACTATTACTTCTACTACTATGGCCACCGGTTAGCAATAAAGTAAAGTAATTACATGGCGTTGTTTAATGACATCCAGGTCATACAATAAATTAAGACAACTCCTATGGCTCCTGCCGGTTGTCATACTCATCGACATGCAAGTCGCGATTCCTATTACAAGAACATGATCAATCTCATACATCACATATCATTCATCACATTCTTCTTGGCCATATCATATCACATAGCATACCCTGCAAAAACAAGTTAGACGTCCTCTAATTGTTGTTTGCATGTTTTACGTGGCTGCTATGGGTTTCTAGCAAGAACGTTTCTTACCTACGCAAAACCACAACGTGATATGTCAATTGCTATTTACCCTTCATAAGGACCCTTTTCATCAAATCCGTTCCGACTAAAGTGGGAGAGACTGGCACCCGCTAGCCACCTTATGCACCAAGTGCATGTCAGTCGATGGAACCTGTCTCACATAAGAGTACATGTAATGTCGGTCCGGGCCGCTTCATCCCACAATACCATCGAAACAAGATTGGACTAGTAACGGTAAGCATATTGAACAAAATCAATGCCCACAACTACTTTGTGTTCTACTCATGCAAAGAATCTACGCAATATACCTAGCTCATGGTGCCACTGTTGGCGAACGTAGCAGAAATTCAAAATTTTCCTACGTGTCACCAAGATCTATCTATGGAGAAATCAGCAACGAGGGGAAGGAGAGTGCATCTACATACCCTTGTAGATCGCTAAGCGGAAGCGTTCAAGAGAACGGGGTTGAAGGAGTCGTACTCGTCGTGATCCAAATCACCAGAGATCCTAGTGCCGAACGGACGGCACCTCCGCATTCAACACACGTACAGCCCGGTGACGTCTCCCATGCCTTGATCCAGCAAGGAGAGAGGGAGAGGTTGAGGAAGACTCCATCCAGCAGCAGCACAACGGCGTGGTGGTGGTGGAGGAGCGTGGCAATCCTGCAGGGCTTCGCCAAGCACCTGCGGGAGAGGAGGAGGTGTCACGGGAGGGAGGGAGGCGCCAGGGCTTCCGGTGCGACTGCCCTCCCTCCCCTCCACTATATATATAGGGGCAAGGGAGAGGGGGAGGGTGCAGCCTTGCCCCTTCCTCCAAGGAAGGGGTGCGGCCAAGGGGGGGAGGAGTCCATCCTCCCCAAGGCACCTCGGAGGTGCCTTCCCCTTGTAGGACTCTCCCCTCCCCAAGTCTCCTTGGCGCATGGGCCTCTTGGGGCTGGTGCCCTTGGCCCATATAGGCCAAGGCGCACCCCTACAGCCCATGTGCCCCCCCCCGGGGTAGGTGGACCCCCCCGGTGGACCCCCAGACCCCTTTCGGCACTCCCGGTACAATGTCGATAAAGTGCGAAACTTTTTCGGTGACCAAAATAAGACTTCCCATATATAAATCTTTACCTCCAGACCATTCCGGAACTCCTCGTGACGTCCGGGATCTTATCCAGGACTCCGAACAACTTTCGGTAACCACATACAAACTTCCTTTATAACCCTAGCGTCATCGAACTTTAAGTGTGTAGACCCTACGGGTTCGGGAACCATGCAGACATGACCGAGACGTTCTCCGGTCAATAACCAACAGCGGGATCTGGATACCCATGTTGGCTCCCACATGTTCCATGATGATCTCATCGGATGAACCATGATGTCAAGGACTCAATCCATCCCGTATACAATTCCCTTTGTCTAGCGGTATAGTACTTGCCCGAGATTCGATCGTCGGTATCCCGATACCTTGTTCAATCTCGTTACCGGAAAGTCTCTTTACTCGTTCCGTAACACATCATCCCGTGATCAACCCCTTGGTCACATTGTGCACATTATGATGATGTCCTATCGAGTGGGCCCAGAGATACCTCTCCATCACACGGAGTGACAAATCCCAGTCTCGATTCATGCCAACCCAACAGACACTTTCGGAGATACCTGTAGTGCACCTTTATAGCCACCCAGTTACGTTGTGACGTTTGGTACACCCAAAGCATTCCAACGGTATCTGGGAGTTGCACAATCTCATGGTCTAAGGAAATGATACTTGACATTAGAAAAGCTTTAGCATACGAACTACGATCGTTGTGCTAGGCTTAGGATTGGGTCTTGTCCATCACATCATTCTCCTAATGATGTGATCCGTTATCAACGACATCCAATGTCCATGGTCAGGAAAACGTAACCATCTATTGATCAACGAGCTAGTCAACTAGAGGCTTACTAGGGACATGGTGTTGTCTATGTATCCACACATGTATCTGAGTTTCCTATCAATACAATTATAGCATGGATAATAAACGATTATCATGAACAAGGAAATATAATAATAACTAATTTATTATTGCCTCTAGGGCATATTTCCAACATGTCATACCACGCCCGAGGTGCTTGCTTGAGGCCATAGAGGGCCTTGTTGAGTCTGTAGACGTGATCTGGAAATTTTGGATCCTCAAAACCTGGTGGTTGAGCAACATATACTTCTTCCTCAAGCTTACCATTGAGGAATGCACTTTTCACATCCATTTGATGTAAGATGATATTATGATGGTTAGCAGAAGCAAGCAATATGCGAATAGCCTCAAGTCTAGCAACAGGTGCGAAAGTTTCATCGAAATCAATTCCTTCATCCTGTGTGTAGCCTTGAGCTACAAGACGAGCCTTATTCCTCACCACAAGGCCATTTTCATCTTGTTTGTTGTGGTAGATCCATTTGGTACCGATGATATTGTGCTTGCGTGGGTCTGGTCGCTTGACAAGCTCCCACACATTGTTGAGCTCGAATTGATGCAATTCATCTTGCATGGCTTGAATCCACTCAGATTCCATGAATGCTTCATCAACTTTAGTGGACTCTGTGATAGAGACAAATGCAAAATGCCCACAAAAGTTAGATAAATGTGAAGCTTTTCAGCGCGTGAGAGGACCTGGTGCGTTGATGTCATCGAGGATCTTCTCGATCTGCACTTCGTTTGCAACCCGAGGATGTGCGGGTTGACGATTTTTCTTAGGCCCAACAGTTTCTTCAGGACCAGTTTCTTCAGCAACACCAACGGGATGTTCTTCATGATCCGGAATGACTTCTTCAACAGATTTTTCAGTAGGGATGATGTCCTCAGTTTCTTTGAACGTGATGGATTGCTCAGATGACATTTCATCTAGCACAGGAGGTAGGTGCTCTCTTTGCGAGCCATTAGTTTCATCAAACCGCACATCTACAATTTCAACAACCTTGTGATGATTGATGTTGAAGACTCTATAGGTGTGCGAGTCCTTTCCGCAACCAAGCATAAATACCTCATGTGCTTTCGGTGCAAATTTAGAGTGATGGTGAGGATCTCTAATCCAGCATTTAGCACCGAAGACTTTGAAATAACTTACATTGGGTTTCTTGTCAGTGAGGAGTTCATATGAGATCTTTTTGAAGAATTTGTGAAGATATACCCTGTTGATGATGTGGCACGCAGTGTCAATTGCTTCAGGCCAGAAGCGCTGAGGTGTCTTGTATTCATCAAGCATGGTGCAAGGCATCTCAACAAGAGTTCTGTTCTTGCGCTCCACGAAGCCATTCTGCTGAGGAGTATAAGGAGCAGATAATTCGTGAGTATTACCAAGCATGTCAAGATATTCATCGAGGCCAGTGTTCGTGAACTCGGTTCCATCATCACTCCTGATATGCTTGATCTTCACACCAAAGTTAGTGGAAGCCCTTGAGGAAAATCGTCTGAAGACTTCCTGCACTTCATTTTTGTAAGTGATGATATGCGCCCATGTGTAACGAGAATAGTCATCAACTATGACAAAGCCATATAATGATGCAGAACTAGAGAACGTGGCATAATGAGTAGGGCCAAAGAGATCGATATGAAGTAATTCAAATTGACGAGAAGTGGTCATGGTAGTCTTCGAGGGATGCTTGGCTCTGGTGATCTTTCCAGCCTCACAAGCCCCACAAAGATGATCTTTGAGGAATTTGACACCCTCGATGACAATGACATGCTTCTTCTTCGCGAGTGTATGCAAGTTCCTCATGCCAACATGACCAAGTTGTCGATGCCATAGCCAGCATTCTGAAGCTTTTGCAAGTAGACATGTGGCAGGTTGTGGTCCTGCAGAGAAATCAACAATATACAAGTCTCAAGCCTTCGAAGACTTTGGAGTTGTCAGATTCCATTAGCATAAGGCAATGATATTTGCCAAAGAGAAGAACCATATCAAGATCACAAAGCATTGAGACAGACATGAGGTTGAATCCTAAGGACTCGACAAGTATGACTTTGTCCATGTGTCTATCCTTTGAGATTGCAACCTTACCTAGACCCAATACCTTTCTTTTGCCTTTGTCAGCATAGGTGATATGCTTCAGATGAGATGGTGACAAATCATTGTCCATCAACAAGTTCCTGTCACCAGTCATGTGATTTGTACATCCACTGTCGAGGACCCACTCAGTAGCTTTGGGTTGTTCATCCTGCAGATGAATTGGTGCAACTTACGAACACGTATACTTCATCAATGAAGAATATGATATCAATTTCGTCAACAGTAACAGATATAGCAGTGTGAGGACTTGAGAAATGAATGATTCATTTCTTCATGATTAGCTTGCATCCTTTCAAGCATATTTAGGTCTCCAGCAATTTCTTCAGACGATCAAGTTCGTCTGGAGACCTTACCCTGCATAAGAGGTTAGTTCTTTTTCTTCACCACCCACATTTGGAGGGGTGGCAAAGAGTTCATCATTCTGCGAGCTCCATAAGAAAAAGATGGCATAGAAGCCAGTGCACTTCGTTTCACAGAAGAGTGGTTAGGATAAGCATATGAATAAGCAGAGAAATTCTTCGAGGACTTATGAACATAATGGTTTGAAGAATAATGCACATATTCATAGCCTTTAGACTTTCCCTGCAAAACAGAAGTGTTAGCATGATGATGTTCATATGAGGATTTTGATCCATGTGAGGAATTTGATCCATATGAAGAATTTGGTCCATATGAGGACTTTTTTTGACTATGAACCGTAGGGTAAAACCCCACTGCAATTTTTATTAAATAACCAAAGAGAAGTATCACTGTACAAAGAGGTACAAACAAAACTAGAAAGTAAGCTAAGGTAGCTAAAAAAGAAAGCAAAAAAGAAGGAAAAAAGGGCTTGAGGTGAGCCCCTGAGAAGGAGAACAAAAACTAAATATAAGACTAAAACTAAGAAGAAGTCTCCTCAAGATGACAACAAAGTGTCAAGCCAAATGTTGAATTCAGCTGCATATTTATTCTTGATCCTGTGAGAAAGTAGCTTCAATTCCTCAAAGTAAATGTGCTTCCATCCCTGAAAAGAAGGTTGAATGTTCTCAAAAATCTTATTGTTTCTAGAAATCCAGATAGCCCAAGAACCCAGAATGATGATTTCCATGAAGAAAGGAACCTTCAACTTATCCTTCAAATCTTGGAAGGCCTCAAGAACAGACAAGTTTGGAGATCTTTGGGGGCAAATGAAATCCCAACATGTTCTCGAGAATTGACACCCCCAGAATAAATGATGTAATGTTTCTTCTTTGTACTCCTCCAAGACAAAAGTTTTCCTTCTCAGTAGATTTCTTGGGTTCAGTCTATCATGTAAGAGCATCCAGAAGAACATTTTGTGTTTAGGTTGACATGAAGAATTCCAAATCCAAGTAAAATGAGGTGGAACTTGTTTGGCTCCTATGATCACTTTGTATGCCTTTGCAGCAGAGAAGGCATTATTTCCCCATATGTAACTCCAAGTATCAGTCATACCTTGAAATTCAGATTGTCTTAGATCATGACATTTGTCTTCTAACTGAAGAAACTGCTGATGTGCTTGAATGGAAAGAGGTAGGTGGAATAGATCTTCAAGGTACTCTGTGTTAACAACTTGTTGCACTGTCAGAGTGGTATCTTGCACAAATGAGAATATATGAGGATATTCTTGCTGCAAGACAGCATTGCTCCACAAATCAGACAAAAAAAGTGTAGTTCTTCCATCTCCTAAGTTACATCTGGCCATGGCTTTGTACTGATCAATTAATTGAAGAATAGATTTCCACCAGAACGACCCTACCAATTCTTGTCCAGGAAGTTTATTGTCCTGGTAATGTGTTTCCCAGATTAGGTTAACCCAGGGGATATCATGCCTGTTGTAGAATTTATGAATATTTTTTTATTAATAAAGCTTTATTTTGAGCAAAAATGTCCATAACTCCAAGACCTCCTTGAGCCTTTGGTCTACAAACGGTAGTCCAAGCTACAGAAGCTGGCCTATGATCTTCCATGTCAGAACCTCTCCATAGACAGTGTCTCAGGTATTTGATCACGTGGTGCTTGATAGTTACAGGCACATCCAAACAAGCCATGAAAAAAATTGGCAGAGAAGCCAACACAGATTTTACCAGAAGCAATCTTCCAGCACTTGTCATGAAAGTACCCAAGCCAGCCAGCCTTTTATCAATTCTTTGAACCATTGGCATACATTGTTGCATAGTGGGCTTAGTCAAGCCTAAAGGAAGTCCCAGATATGTGAAAGGGAAAACTCCACTTTGGCAATTCAATGTATTAGTAAGAATTTCAACCCTTTCCTCAGTGATATTAATTGGAACCATGGCAGATTTCTGGTAGTTTACCTTAAGACCTGTGACTGTGGCAAAAGTATTCAGTAGAGCTTTAAGACAAAAGAGTTCTCTGGCATCTGCTTTCATAACCAACAGAGTATCAGCAGCATACTGAACTATTGGAAAGTCAGGGCATGAATTTAATTGGAGAGGTGCGGTGATAAGCCCAAGATCCCTTGCTTTATTTAGAATGGATTGAAGTAAGTCTACAGCCAACACAAACATAAGTGGAGATAGAGGGTCTCCCTGCCTGACTCCCCTTCTGCAATAAAACTTCTTGCCAGGAACTCCATTTAACATGACAACATAAGAAGTAGAGTTGAACAGCATTTGTATCCAGGATATCCATCTTTCCCCAAAACCTTTTGCTCTCAAGATGTTAATTATGGATTGATGTTCAATAGTATCAAATGCCTTTTCAAAATCCAATTTTAGAACCAGCAGCTCCTTCCTTGATTTGTAACATTGATGCAAATACTCATAGGACCATCCAAGACAATCTTGAATCACCCTGTCGTTTAAGAACCCATACTGGTTAATGTGAATGAGTTGCAGAATTATTTTCTGCAGCCTATTTGCCAACAAATTTGTAATAATCTTGAGCACCCCATTAAGTAAAGATATAGTCCTGAAGTCATTTGGAGTCATACGCACCTCTTTCTTTGGAATCAATGTGATGTAGGAAGTGTTAATACTTTCTAGAGAAATGTTACCAGCATGAAAAGCATGGATGAGATTCTTCACATCTTGACCTATAATATCCCAACAAGACTTAATGAATTCATTGTTGAAGCCATCTGCACCAGGTAATTTATGATGTGGCAACTCTTTCACAGTCTGATTGATCTCTTCATCAGAGAAAGGCTTTTCTAAATCTTGGAAAATCTCAGGATTGTTTTGTTGGACCAATAAGCTTTGAAGATCAAAGTGCATAGTGTGCCCCTTTGATTGACCCAATCTCTTTTTAAAGGCTTCCTAAAGAATTCTAGCTTTACCTGCATGATCTGAGATTTCCACATTGTCCTCATTTCTGAGCATTGCAATTTTATTATGCCTAAAGTTGATTGAAGCTTTTGTGTGAAAGAACTTTGTATTTTCATCTCCAAACTTAACTCCATTAATCTTTCCTCTTTGTTTCCAATAGATATTTTGATTGGAGAGAATGGTCAGCAAGTGTTCCTTTAACAGATTTCTGCAGTTCCATTCAAATGTACTGAGCATTCTGAATTCTTCAAAGAAGTCCAGCAGATAAATGCACTCATTAATTTCAGCAATTTGCTTTCTCATACATGGCAGGTCCTTGATCCATAATTTGATGCTTCTTCTGAGGTGTTTCAGCTTTGCATTGATTATTTTTGTAGGTTCAGTAAAGCCAACAGGAATATCCCAAGAATTTTTAACAATGTATTTTAAAGCTGAATGATTTAACCAATAATTTTCAAACCTGAATACTTTGGATCTAGGAATTGAAGTCCCCACTTTGACCATACAAGGAAGATGGTCAAGATGGGCCTAGCCAGAGGCAGGGCTGTAGTGTCGGGATAGGAAGTCATCCAAGCAGCAGAAGTAAAGAACCAGTCCAATTTTTCTAGCAAAGGATTTTCTTGCATATTACTCCAGTTGTATTGCCTGCCTTTCAAAGGTAGTTCCACTAATCCCAAATTGTTGATGGCTTCATTAAAAAGAAGCATCTGATTGATTTCACCCCCAGGTTTATTCCTATCAGAAGGAGATGTGATGAAATTAAAAACCCCATGATAATCCAGTCCTCATCAGGAGGCATTTCAATATTATTAAACCAGTTAAGAAATTCCACTTTATCAGCTTGTTCACAAAAGCAATAAATGTTTGTTAAAATCCAGGTTTGAGCAGAACTGTTGCAAGTAAACTTAACAGATAAAGAGAATCTGTTAGAAAACATTATTCTCCCTTGAAAAGACCTCCATTACATGCAATGAGAATCCCTCCAGAGGCTCCAATTGAAGGGAGAAATTCAAATTTATTAAATCTTCTAGGACAGAATTTATTGATGTAAGCAAGGTCAAAATTTTCTCTTTTTGTTTCTTGCAAGCAAAGGATGCCACCAACACTCTCCTCAACTTTTTGCTTAATAGCCAGCCATTTATTTTCACAATTGATACCTCTGATGTTCCAGTTTAGAATATTCCAGGATCTTTTGTTATTCATGATGGAAAACTGATGAGTTGTTAACACCTCTCAAGGTCCAGCCCTTGAGACAGAAAGCTTTATGAGAGCAAGAGCAACTAAAAAAGAGCCCCCAGACTAGAATCTAAGCAGTTACCCACATAGTGGGGCCCTCACACATAACCATGATAACAAATATGAGCCAATCCACAAATCCAGGATACAAGGCCTTAACACATATCATACACATTGCAAGCACAAAGAAGACCAGAACACAACTAGGAGCATTAGAGAGTATCATAACCCAGCAACGGCAGTTACCCAAAATAAGTAAGTTACATCCCCATAGAGCCAAAGTCTGACAGAACCAGACATCCAACATGAATAGAGCAAAAGTTGCAACCTTCCTAGGCCCACTCCTATTACAATAGGATCTAATCATTAAGCACTATCTTTATTGTTGCCTCTCTTGGCCTTGGAAACCTTGGCCAACTCCTCATGTTCCAGCTCTTTGTTCTTTGGTCTCTTAGCCAACTTCTCCTGGAGTTCCTCCTCAGCAACCTTGCAAAAATATTTAGAGAGGTTTTTAACAATCTTATTCTGAATGGTTGGAGGAACAACATTGCATGGTAAACACTCCTTGCTAGCACAAGAATTTCTTTTGAAGCCATTATTCTCCTCTCTAGTTCTGCCACTCCTTCTTACATGGGTTTCCACTAGTGCCCCCTTTCCTCTTCTCTTCCTAGAGATGGCCTCACCAGCAGGAAGGAGGATGATATTATTTAGAGAAATTCTCCTGAGTGGACTGCTGGCCTCACAGGAAGAATGATCTACTGTGCTAACTTCATCATTTTCTTTATCTTGGCTAGCAGCTATAATTTGCTGGCAAACAGGAGCCCGATTAACAGCACAAGCATCAGGAATTATGAATGTCATAGTGTCTTCCTCTTTGCAATTATCAGTCAAAATGTGCCATAAAGAGGACTTTAACAGTTTTGAAGTCCAACCAAATCTATCAGGAGTAAGTAACATGTTCAGTATGAAGTTGAACCAACTTATAGGGATTTCTGTTTTGAATGAATGAGGCACCTCCTGTGAAGATGGAGCAAAATGTTTGACCCATAGATCCAAACCTTTTTCAGAAATTAAGTGATCTCCATTAATAATTAAGTAAGCATGTGCTTGAACTAAATTGCAGTAGTCAAAGGAAGAAAGTGAGTGCCTTCTGATTATTACCTTTAGAAGTACCAGGAAGCAGAGGATTATTGTCCTGGGATGACCCCAAAGCCACATCAGATTCATTCACTTGTTCTAGAGCAGCAAACATGGTATCATTTTGAATTAAGTTTGACTGATTGTTGACAAATTCCTCTTTAGATATCTCAGTAGAAGCTGGACAGGGAACTGAATTTTGGGCCTCACTGCAATAGGAGGATCAGCCTGAAGTATAGTGGCAGGCAAAACCAATTGGTCTGCAGCCTGAACAGCCTCCATAATCTCCAGCTGGGCACCCACAGCTGGCTCAATGTGCTCACCAGCAACAAGAGGTGCCAAGGGAGCCAATACCTGAATTGGCTCCACATTCTGCTGAATATCCTGCTCCTGAATAACAGCTTGGGCTGGAATGGCAATCTCAGGGTGCTCCTCCAGGTCAGGTGAGTATGCTTGCAGCAGGTTTTGAATCCCAACACCCAAGAGAGGACTAGGATCTCCAACAACATCCTGGTTAACCTCATCACTGTGATTAGCACCTCCCAAAACATTGTTGAGAAAGAATTCCATCTGACAGAGAAACAGTAGTAGTTATGATGCTGTTAGGCACAACCTCATTCTCATCCACTATAATCTCATCTTGTTCCACATTCTGAGGCATCTGCACAGGTTGAGGGAAAGCCCAATGACCCTGTTCCTCCCAGTCATCCCAATCTTCCTCTCTCTTGTAAATTATTAATCTGAGCATGATGAAACCCAGGAAAATCATTTGCATTAAGAGGAATAGGATGTGGGTCAATACCAGGAGGTGGAATAGGGTCCTCGTCAGGTGGACCCCCTCCCAGCATTTCTTCCATGAGCACTTCAATTGAACTAGTCAGAGATTCTCCCTCAAACATCTCTCCTTCAGTCCATCTTAAACTCTTTGGGATTTCGAGCAAATCTGTAACTCTAGCTTTGACAAGAACTTTCCCCTTAAGAGCATCCTCTTTCTCCCAACTGATAATCTTGGCAAATCTAGCAATTGCTGTAGCAACATCTTCAGTGTTGCAGTTATCAAAAGGAATACCCACCATCAGTAACCAACAAACCCTATTGAAATTGACTCTCCTCCAATTACGACCCTCATTGTGTCTAGTGAAAGAAATGAAGACATCCCCAAATGCATGCAGGCTATCCCTAACCATTCTATCTCTGTCTCTCACATGCTCGAACTGCACGTAAGCTTCCCCAAACAGGCATGGCTGAATCTCTCTCACCCCCACTTGAGCCACTGGATCATGCTGCAGAAAATCCTCTAGTACTTCTCTAACATTAGGAAAGAGTACCTCATCTGGCAGTGGCTGGATGGTAGCAATGGCCCAATCCTCATGGAGGCGAGCTCGACACGGAAGCACCACCTGCGAAACTCATGTCCGGCCTTCGATGTGCTAAATCTGAAAGCCATGTGGAACGAATGGCTGTGGGTCCATGGGAATGTTCGCCATTGGAGGCGCAGAGCACTGGCAGATCTCACTGCATGGTGGAGCAGAAGAAGAGGTAGGTGGCGAAGAAGTCGACGGGGCCGCACAAAAGGAGAGAGCAGAGGAATGTGAGGAGTCCGGCACTGGTCTCGGTTGGAAATTTGGGAAATATCCCATGACCAGCTCTTTGAATGTTGTCGCTTGCCTTAATTGGATAATGGGCCCCTTCTGAATGAACCAGGATTCCACTTCGCTAGGAGCCCACGCACCAGCTGGTGGGCTGGAGAAGGGCTCAAACCTGATGAAAGGCCAAATAACAGAACACTTTGGTCAAGAGCAAAACCTAGCAATATGGCCAACTTCTCCACACGCAAATTACGTACGTGGGTCATTAATGCGCGCATGCACACTATTGACCGGGCCATGCAGCGTGGTTTCGGGCTCATTAGTGAGCACCGAATTACCATCAGTAATACATGGAACGCTTGAATCACGCTCTCCTTGAATGTTGCTGGAGAGACGTTGGAAAACTGATCGAGAGCCTCGCCCCGGTGAACTGCTCCGGCGATCACCGAAAAAATCAGTCACCGCTCTCCCATTACGTCCAACCAGAGTCCATTTTGCCTCCTCCTCCTTGTAAAACAAACGTTCTTCTCTAATCCAGTGTGGGCCGCCATCACCCCAGAGGCTAAAAACCATCTCAAAGTCTTTCCCAATCACTCTACCAGCATTGTAAATTTGAAACCCAACCGATTTAGAGGCAACTGAGAATTTAAAAGATCTATCTTTGAGGTGGCAAACTCGAAAACCTTGTGTATAACCTCCAAAAGTAGCGTGCAAAGCCACACTAACCATATGAATATACAACTTGAAAGAGTAAAGACTAAACGAAACCACCAAAATGAACTCTTTTTGCCGAAAACCTGGTGAGAACACCACAGGGTGCCCAAATTTGGATCGAACACTTGCCTGAAATTCCTTGCCACAATTGAAGTTGAGGTTGACTGGCGACATGGTCACCGACTACGCCGAGCCACCACCCGAGAGAACGATGGATCCACCCGAAGCAACCAAGAGGGTAGAATGAGTGGGTCGATGCCGGCGCCGGAGTGGCCAACGACGTGTGAGAGGGTGGCCGCCAGGGCCGGAGTGGCCACTGGCGTGGAGCTCTCCTAGTCGCCTCCCCGCGAGACCATATGAGGAATTTGATCCATATGAAGATTTTGATCCATATGAGGAATTTGATCTGGGGTTCCTATTCTTCACTGGTGGTTCCATGATGACATTCACCTGAAGATTTTCAAGGCACCTTTTAGGAACCCAGATTTTCTTCATAGGGGGACCATTCCTGCAGTTAGTTCCAACATATAGAGCAAATACTTCACCATTCTGATTCTTAAACAGTCTATAGCTGGAGTCAGATGACTCATCAGAGGAATATGAAGAATCACAGGTAAAGCCAGATAAAGTGCATGGATCTACAGGAGGTCCTTTCACAGCAACCCATGAGGTTTTGGGATACTGCTCAGGTTTCTAGTAGGTCCCATCGGCATTGAGTTTCCTCTCAAAGGCAATACCCTCTTTCCTAGGGTTCCTCTTCAAAATCTGCTTTTTGAGCACATCACATAGAGTCTGATCCCTTTGAGGCTTTTGTAAATTCTTGTCACATACAATTCCTTCAGCCCTGCATTATCGTCAGTGATACATGTGGTATCCTCAGATGAGGAATTTGTGACCACAGAGACAGTTGAAGAACTTGCAGCAATAGAAGCATTTGAACATTCAGGTGATAAATTAGCAATTCACGCTCAATGCATTTCAAACATGGTGGAATAAATTCTTCCTGAGCGGAACTGATCTGTTGAGCAAGCAATGAATCATTTTTATTCTAAAGATCTTCATAACTCACTTTTAAATTCTCAAGATCTTGCTTTCTCTAAAGAAATTCATAAGAAAGCTTCTCATGATCAGTTAAGAGAGTGTTATGATGATTTTGAAGGTTGTCAAACTTAGTTTGAAGTCTCAGAAGATTATCTGTCAGAGTCTTCGTTCGATTCAATTCCTCACCCAACAGGCCATCACTTCTGTCTAGTTGATTTTGAATCTTTTCTAAAGCCTTCTGTTGTTTAACAGCAATTTTAGCAAGTTTTGAGTAGCTAGGCTTGAGATTGTCATCAGATTCATCCTCACTAGAGTCAGAGGGGGGATGTTTGAGTACCTTGGCACCTTTTGCCATGAAGAAGTAGGTGGGAGCATAGTCATCGAGGCTTTTGTCAGCAGAGTTGGGGAGGTCATCTTCTTCAATGTTGAAGATGGACTTGCTGACATAAGCAGTAGCGAGAGCTAGGCTAGCCACAACCGAGTCTGATTCCTCAGATTCCTCCTCTTCCACATTATCCTCAGATTCTGCTTCAGAGTCCATTCCCTTGCCAATGAATGCCCGGTCCTTCTTGGAACTGCTCTTCTTGAGAGATGAAGACTTTGAAGATTTTGATGATGAAGACTTTGAAGATTTCTTCTTCTTCTTTGAGTCATCAGAATCGTCATCTTTGTACTTCTTCTTCTTTGATTCCTTTTCCCATAGAGGACAATCAGACATATAGTGACCAGGTCTCTTGCATTTGTGGCAAGTTCTCTTTTTGTAGTCACGAGACGAGGAATAATCATTTCTTGAAGACTTTCTAAAACGACCGCGGTGAGAGAACTTCTGGAATTTCCTCACGAGCATTGCTAGCTCCTGGCTCAATTCTTCAGGATCACCAAGGCTACTACCAGAGTCTTCAGCTTTGGACTCAGATACTGCCTTGGCCTTCAGTGCACGTCCATAGAGATCTCTCTTCTCAGCAAGCTGAAACTCATGAGTATTTAGCCTCTCGAGGATATCAGCGGGATCAAGTGACTTATAATCAGCTTGCTCTTGAATCATCAGTGCAAGAGTGTCGAATGAAGAATCAAGTGATCTCAGCAATTTCTTCGCCACCTCATGGTCGGTGATGTCAGTGGCACCAAGTACTTGAAGCTCATTTGAGATATCAGTGAGGCAATCGAAGGTTTGCTGAACATTTTTGTTGTCGAGTCTTTTGAAGCGGTTGAATAGATTGCAAAGAACATCAACTCGGGAGTCAGGTTGAGTTGAGACTCCTTCGTTGACCTTTGACAGCCTGTCCCAAATCAGCTTGGCAGTTTCCAGGGCACTCACTCTGCCGTATTGTCCTTTACTCAGATGACCACATATGATATTCTTCGCTTGAGAATCAAGTTGCTTGAATCTCTTCACATCAGCAGCATTCACAGACGGAGTGACTGAGGGAACGCCATTTTCCACAACATACCAGAGATCATTATCAATTGCCGCAAGATTCATACGCATCTTGTTCTTCCAGTAGGGGTAGTTCGTCCCATCAAAGGTAGGTCACCCAGCCGAGACCTTGATCATACCTGCAGTCGACATAACTAAAACTCCAGGCGGTTAAACCAAAATCACACAGAACAAGGGAGTACCTTGCTCTGATACCAACTGAAAGTGCGTTACGTCGACTAGAGGGGGGTGAATAGGCGATTTTTATGAATTCTTCACTGAGGAATTTCAGGGTGAGGAAATTCCTAAGTGAAGAACTACTTGCAGCGGAATAAGTACTCAGGTATAAGGATACAGAGCAACAACATAGTCATGATGATGAAATGAAAGACAAACATAGAGTACAGAAAGCGTAAACACAGGATAAGCAGGATGAAGACAAAACAGACTGAAGAAATAGGATTGAGGAATTAGAGAAAGTCTTCAGTCAAAGTCTTCAAACAGTAATAATAAGGTTCATCAACACATAACTGAGGAAATGAAAGGGTTGAGGAAATAGAACCAGTAGGCTTGGTGAAGACAATGATTTGGTAGACCAGTTCCAACTGCTGTGACAATTGTATGTCTGGTTGGAGCGGCTGAGTATTTAAACTCGAGGACACACAGTCCTCACCGTATTGTCCTTGAGCTAAGATCACATAGACCTCGCCCAACAGTAGTGGTAAGTAAGGCTGCAAGAAAAGCTCGAGGCTCATGAGCCGCTCGAGATTGACTCGTTTTTTGGCTCGACTTGAGATCGACTCGAAAAGAAACGAGTTGAGTTTGAACACTTTACGTAGCTCTACCGAGAAATGTGACGATCTTGAGCCAATATTGGCTCGCTCGATTTTAGCTCGATAGCTCGACATAATACCATTATGTTAAATGATCCCGCCATATATTAAATGGAAATAAGATAATTTGTTACTACCATATATGATGTGCATGATTTGTCTCCATTTTATTTACCAGCAAACGTGGAAGCTTAATTAAGTGAGAGAAGATTTAGGTTTAATTATGGTACATGGTCGACTACGTCTTAAATTTCCTGTTGTTTTGGACAAAAATTTCCCAGCATATGCACCTTTGTTTTCTTGTTTTTCGCCCACGAAGACCACCATCTATTGCTAGTTCACCCAAGAGACCAAGATGAGCTCTTTCCCTACAAAGTTGTGTCGTGTTGTGTCCTTATTTAGTTGGAATAATCACCATAGATTTATAATTTTTACAATCTCATTTAGCTCGAAACTAGCTTGAGATCGACTCGAGATCGTTACAAGCTGAGCACGAGTATGTTCTAGAGCTCGATCTTGAGCTTCACTCAGTTTGAGCTCACTCAAATTTTAATATGAGTTGTGCTGAGCCAACTCCAACTCGCTTGAACTCGACTCGTTTGCATCCCTAGTGGTAAGTCTTCATAGGTGACTTCCAAACCTTCACAGACAAGGTCCCTTGGCTATCCACAATTCCTCTTGAATGCTCAGACCATGACGCCTAACCGTCTGGAGGATACACAATCCTCAAAGGTAACAAGCGTCGGTTCCACACAGGAACAATCTCTTCAGTGCTGCTCAATCACTTTGGGGTTTATAGGTTTGGGTTTTGGATTTGGGTTTTCCTCACTTGATGATTTCCGCTCAAAGTCCTCGGAGGAATGGGATGCTCTCAATTAACAAGTGTCAGTTTCTGTTGGAGCAGCCAACCAGCTAGTGGTTGTAGGGGATGACTATTTATAGCCTAGAGAGCAGCCTGACATGATAAGACATAAATGCCCTTGACTGATATGACCGTTAGGTGGTAGGATATTTTGGGACAGCTGGCGCGCGGCACAACAACGGTCGGATTTGAGGTTCGAATTCCTCAGGGCTATCATGTTCCTCACAGTGTAGGCAATTCGCACTGGCGAATTCCTAACTCCTCAGTCAGAACAAATTCTTCAGAGACCAGAAGATCTTTGTCTCTGTCATTGAAGAAATTGACTAAACTGATATGAAATTTCCAATGGCTTCACTCGAAGGATTGGGTAGGTGTAGGATTTTGAGATGAGCATCACTTGGAAATCTGTTTCCTTAGTGTTACCTCGACCCCCCCTCTAATAGTACGGTGTTTCCTATGACTCAAGAAAGAGAAAAGAAACTACAAAAACAAAAGTCTTCATGTTTCAGATTCCTCGCATGGTCACACAAATTTCTTCACTTTCAAAGTCTTCAGGAGAACGAAAGTCTTCAGTCGAAGACATTCATTTTTAGGGGCCAACTTTCACTGTAAATATCAAACTCCTCATCGACTTATAGAGCCTGTGTACACTCACAAACATATTAGTCCCTTAACCTATACATCTTCAATACTCCAAAATCACTAAGGGCACTAGATACACTTACACCTCCACATAGGAGTAGCAGCGGAAGACAACTCCCTTGACTTTGTCATAGAGGACGTTGTCGAGATGTGCCTGGGGCATGGATTACTTATTCAAAATGATAGCATAGCCGCCATGCGGGAGTTGACAAAGAAACTATGAACCTTAATCCTAACTCTACACCCTGGCAGAAGAACTGGGTCCCTTCCCCTCACTATTTGTTTTTGGGACAACACAAATAGAAGGTTGCAATGACCAGAAGTTTTCTTTAACATCTGTTTTAAACCTAGTTGTGGCAAGTAAGAATAAATAGTAAGTACCCACTAGTAGAAAAGGGAGCAATGGCCCAGGCCATTTCAGCCCATTAGTCCCGGTTCAATCCAGAACCGGGACCAATGGAGCTATTTGCCCCGGTTCGTGAGCCCAGAGGGCCGGCCGGGCCACGTGGGCCATTGGTCCCGGTTCGTCCGGACCTTTTGGTCCCGGTTGGTGGGACGAACCGGGACCAATGGGCCTGGCTCCTGTCCCACCACTATTGGTCTCGGTTGGTGGCATGAACCGGGACCAATGGCTACCCGTTAGTCCCGGTTCATGCCACGAACCGGGACCAATAGTGCTGCCTATATATACCCCCTCGCTCGCGAGCAGAGCACTCCAGTGCTCTGTTTTTCTCTTGCCGGCGAGGGGGGGGCTTTGTGGTGCTCTAGCTCACCTCCATAGCACATGAGGTGTTCGATGAAATGCCCGAGCCACACTACTTAAGCTTTCCCCTCTCCAAGCTCGACCTCCAACCTCTATTTTCCTCAATATTTGTCTAGGTTTAGCGGTCCATCACGCCCCGTCCCCGTCTTCACCGCCGTCGATCACCCGCGCCGATCTCATCGCCAGCACCACCGTGGTGAGCCTCTTGTTCTTATCTTCTTTCTGAAAGGAAAAATATTCTTACTTGTATTATTTTCTTACTTTTATTATTGCATCTTGTATAGTGCGATGGTTTTGGTATCCGCCCCCGTCGGCCCTCGTCCTGTCTATGATTCGGATGTGGTATATATTATCTTTTCATAACTATTGGTTCATTTATTGTTTATGAAAATTATGCCGACCAACGTGACATAGATTTTATTTATCTAGGAGGTTGTTGAACCGGAAATTCCAACCGACCCTATTGTCGAGAGGTTAAATTTAGTTGAAGAAGAAAACAATTTCTTGAAGGAAAAAATAAAAAAACTTGAGGAGGAGAAGATGATATTGGAGTTGCATGTTGCGGATGTCGTCGATGATCACAAGATCAAGATGGATGCAATGCGCTTGAAGATGAGAAAGATTAGAAAATATGCCATTCATACCAAGGCTTGGTATCATTATGTCGTTGGATCAGTTGTTACCTTGGTTGTGATTATGATCGCATTTGTTTTCACATTGAAATGTTTTACATAGTTTCAATGTATGGTTTAATTAATTTAGAAGCTCTGCAGAGCTTTATGTTGTTAGATGAGAACTATGTATGTACTTTGGTTTTTATGTGATGATGAACTTCTATTAATTTGGTCACTTAATTATCTATTCATGATGTTCTGTAATGATTTTTGACACACTTAATTATATATAATGCACGCAGATGAACCGGCAATGGATGTACGGTGACAGACATACCTCCGAGTACATTAAGGGCGTGCATGATTTTCTCGAAGTGGCTGAGGCAAACAAGCAGAATGGTTTTATGTGTTGTCCATGCCCTATGTGGGAATACGAAGTCTTACTCTGACCGGAAAATCCTTCACACCCACCTGCTTTACAAGGGTTTCATGCCACACTATAATGTTTGGACGATGCACGGAGAAATAGGGGTTATGATGGAAGACGGTGAGGAAGAAGAGTACGATGACAACTATGTGCCCCCCTGAATACGGTGATGCTACTGAACATCAAGATGCACCAGACGATGTGCACGATGGTGCTGCAACGGGCGAAGCTGCTGAAGATCAAGAGGAACCAGACGATGTGCCTGATGATGATGATCTCCGCCGGGTCATTGTCGATGCAAGGACACAATGCGAAAGTCAAAAGGAGAAGCTGAAGTTCGATCGCATGTTAGAGGATCACAAAAAGGGGTTGTACCCCAATTGCGAAGATGGCAACACAAAGCTCGGTACCGTACTCGAATTGCTGCAGTGGAAGGCAGAGAATGCTGTGCATGATAAAGGATTTGAGAAGCTACTGAAAATAATGAAGAAGAAGCTTCCAAAGGATAACGAATTGCCCGACATTACATACGCAGCAAAGAAGGTCGTATGCCCTCTAGGATTGGAGGTGGAGAAGATACATGCATGCCCTAATGACTTCATCCTCTACCGCGGTGCCTACAAGGATCTGAACGCATGCCCGGTATGCGGTGCATTGCGGTATAAGATCAGACGAGTGTCACGACCGGTTTTTCCGGGTAATAAATTTCCAGAAAGAACCGTTGTGCTCATCAGCCCCAGGATTACTGTTAGCTGTTGAGGCTCCAACTTGATACAGAAATTCCAAGCAAAATACAAAATATGTACTACAAGACCATTCTGGCTTGTGAGTACAACAAATGGTTTCTAGTGGTTGGTGGCGGAAGCGGGTTGTGAAACATCAGTGTCTATGGGACTCCAATTCCCACGGGAACAGCTGACCAGGTTAATTCCTATCTTCGCGAGGCTGCTATCTCCATTACTTAGGTTCCGGGGCTGTCATCGCGTCGCTCCTCTTCGTGTAAGAAAATCTGGCCAAGACAATAGCCAGGGACAAGCCAGTGAGTACTTTGAATGTACTCGCAAACATTATGAACACAGGTATAATATAACATTGATGTGCTGAAAATATTTTATGCTCATGACGTCAGTCACAAAAGATAAATGAAACTCTGATGCGTGCAAGCAAGTTATTTATAAAAATTACAATAACATTGTAGTATTAAAATTTATGAAATAAATAACAAGCGATGCCACAGTCGGGCGTCTTAGCGACACCACATAAAGGGCTTTAAAAGAAATGCCACAGTCAGGCATCTGAGCGACACCACATAAAGGGCTTTAAAAGAAATGCCACAGTCGGGCGTCTGAGCGGCACCACATAAAGGGCTTTAAAAGAAATGCCACAGTCGGGCGTCTGAGCGACACCACATAAAGGGCTTTAAAAGAAATGCCTCAGTCGGGCGTTTGGGCGACACCACATAAAGGGCTTTAAAAGAAATGCCACAGTCGGGCGTCTGAGCAACACCACATAAAGGGCTTTTAGAAGAAATGCCACAGTCGGGCGTCTGAGCGACACCATATAAAGGGCTTTAAAATAAACACTCATAGTGAAGATCCCGGAGGTAGAACCATCATAGAGATACTCGATAATAACAATAATATCACGGGTTAGTCAACAACAATAATAATCATAGTTATCACAAGTCATGAGTAGTAATTCCATTTCTGGTTAACAGTTTCACCTCCGAAGACCGACACTAAGACCGACACCTGACCCATCCCAGACTGTAATCCTTAACCATGGACACGGCTATTCGAATAGGTTTATTCTCTGCAGAGGGTGTACTCTTTACCCATGAGTAACGGATTTCTTTAGTCCATCGGGACTAATTCCGTCTACGGTCTTTTTGTTGAAAACACACCTAATTTGCACACACCAGCTTATCACACACGTGTCTGGAATCACCCACGACACCTGTTAAGAAAACTCTAAGTGGGGAGGCTACAACCTCGCGTAGCATGGGATCAAATTTATATCGCGCGCTCTAAGGGGTGGCCTCCCCTCTCGGTCCCAACCGGAAACACCCATGCCCCCGGACCAGGTGGCCTGCCTACCAGCTACAACCGGTATCTTCCACCATGGCCTCTCTGTACGGTGTGCGCTAGAAAGAGGTTGACAACTTACTGAACCGTACTCTACTTGCTGTAGAGACGAGTGGTAGTACGAAACAAGTATGGGGGTTACTGGAACAAGACTCGATCTACGGTCGACTCAGGAGGTTCAAGTATTCCCTGCATGATTAGTATAACAAATATATTTCATCCAACAGAGTCACCGCTCATATCACCTTGCCATGCCATACCAGACATAACCGTCCCGACGGAGACCGGCGACAAACTCATACCTACCCAAGGCAGAGGTTTTCCCGATTTCCTGCTGGTATGCATGCAAGGCTCATGAGGGTGATTATCATCACAAGTGTGTTCATTTCCAACAGCATGGAAATCAATAACATGCACCCATGCATATGATCATATCACATGAAATAACAAGTCCTTCGAAATGCGGTGGTGTTATAAATGCATCAACGATCACACCAAAAATATTATGCCGGGATTCAGAATGCTTGCCTTCAATGTTGTGGAGGGGTGGGGTGCTCTCCAAAACTTTTTGAAAGTTTCTTCTCTCTCCCCAAAATCCTATTTGAAAATATATTTGAATTAACACACATTTCAAAAACAGAACAAAAAAGTTGTTTGAAATTTTTTCAAATAAATCTTAAAATAAACTAGACCAAATTTGAGGAAGGTAGGAAAAAGAATTAATTCATTTGGAGTTGTATTTAAAAAGATAAAGCCAGTCAAAGATTTGGTCAAAATCTGTTTTTAAATAAAACAGAAAAAGAAAACGTTTCAGACGAGATTACGCTTTCGAAGCGGGGAAAACGTACTGCGATGGATTACGCCTTCACTTAAACACATGGACGGCGCGGGGTGTCATTGACAGTGGGCCCGCCTGGCCCACTGGTCAGGTTTGACCAGTCGCCGCGCGTCGTCTCCCTCCTCTGCCAGAGTGGAGCGGGGCTCCGGCGATCATCGCCGGCGTTTGGCTGCTCCTCGCGGGCCCCCGAGGGTGGGGATGGATCCGTAAGGCTGGGGCGGTCCTCCCGGTAGTCGTTGGGTCAGCTGGGACGGAGTGAGCTGCCGGCGGCGAGCTCCGCGACGGAGGAAGGCTTCGGTGGCGAAGTGACTTTGTGGCGGCGTTGGCTCCCGATCAAAATCAAGTAGGGGGTTGGGTTCCTGGAAGGAAGTAGGGGTTCTTGGTGAAGAGAATGGAGAGGAGGAAGCCCTGGTTGCGCCGGAGTGCATGAGACAGTGGCGGCGGCAGGAGTTGCCGGAGATGAGGAAGACGGCGTTTCCCTGACGATTGCGGGCTATGAGGGTTCCATGGGGGTAGCCTGAGATCGCGTGCGTGCTCAGAGGGGCTCGGGGTGTCCATTTATAGTGCGACGAGGTCGGTTCCGCGGTGGTGGATAAGGGCGGCCGGTGAACCGCCGTTCTGTAGCTGCAGGGGAACGTGGCGGCGACGAGAGCTAGGTGACACCCTTGTGGATGAGCTCGCACTGCTCCAGGGGCAGGTGGCGAGCCGGGGTGGCTTGGGCAGCGCTGAACGGCGCAGGGCTGTCGGGCGGCGGCGGCGGCTAGCTCTTGGCTTGCCGGGCATGGCGAGGAGCGGCTTGACGCGTAGTGGTGAGAAAGGAGTGCGCGGCAAGGTTCTGCAGTGGGCCAAGACCGTGGGGGCCAGCGTGTCGGCTCGTGTGCGCGGCTGCAATATGCGCGCTCTGGGCGCGCCCAGCGCACGCACACCAGATGTTCGGCGAAATGCCATGGCACTCCAGAGCGCTTGGTTGAGGCTGGGAGTTAGCAGGTCAAGGTTTGGGCTTGCAAGGAGATCAGTGGACAAGTTGGTTTGGTCAGGAGATCAGGTTCACAGTGCAAACCAAAAATTCATGCCAAAACAGATCATGCCCATAAGGTGTTTGACAAAATGCCAATGGCACTTAGGCAAGTCTTGGAGTGGCCAAAAACTCCAGATGGTGGTCTCTTTAGGTGAAAGGGGGAGTGGTGTGGTTATTTGGACAAAAGGGGAAACTTGCTAGTGCAAGTTTTGCAAAACTTCAATTCTAGACAGGAAATAAATAGCATTATTTCATGAACCAAAAATGATCCAAAAGGTGCATGCTCCTGGACTTAAGGGTTTAACATGGAGGACTACAAGTAGGAGAAAGAATCAAGGGCTAAAGAGCAAGCAAAAATATGGTTGCTGCGCAAATCATCAAGTTGGTCCAGAATGGAAATGAGGTTGATTCACTCAAATTTTTCAAAGAACAACCCTGGATTTTTGCACAAAGTGGAATAATATGCTCCTACTGACCTCCCCTAATTTTGGTAGAAGTTTTAAAGAAATATTCAAATAGGTTGTAGTGCAAAATGCACTCTGGACCAGAGAAGAAAAATTGAGTGTAGGGCTCAAAATATTTCATGAATGAAATATATTTTTGCATAATAGTGATTTAAAAACATCACATGACATCTCCAAATTTTTGTGGAAATTTTAAGTGAATCTATCAAATGGTTGTAGTTCAAATATGGCCATTTAACCTTGAAAAACTATTTTCAAGAAAGTAAAGATCAAGCAATTAAATTAGTTAATTAGTTACACTGATAAAAGGAAAGTTTTTCTTGAGGGGTTAAACAAGTCCAATAACACATTTGAAAAGTTTTCTCTTTGGGAAAAACTCATCATAACAGGGAAGGAAATGAGTTAAAAATCAAAATGGAGCTCAGAAATCCAAAGTTTTAATTCCTGGAAAAAAATTAATTTAATAAAACAAGGCCAAATTTTTGGGGTGTCACAATACTATCCCCCTTAAGAAAAATCTCGTCCTCGAGATTTGCTAAGAGCCGTTGTGAAAAACAAAAGTTCCATATGCGTTCGAGCGGTTGTGAGACTGCTGCCGTGGTGCTGCATGAATAAAAATAATAATAATCCACGTAGTGAGGGGATAAATGATGCAGCAATTCAGTAAAAAGAAAACTCATGCTAGGATCTTTCGTGGTTACACAAGTTAATCACGAAGAAAATTACTCATACCAGTAGAAACTAAATACTCGACTCGTCGCACAAATTTGGGGTACCATGCATAAGATACACGCAAATATAAATGCTGCAAAAACAAATACAGTAGTGACGTCTAAAATGAAAACGGGAACTGGGTGGGGTCCTGATAAAATGTCTCTGGTAAAGGGATACACTCCTCTTCTATCGGAGGAAGTGGATTGACCAGTCGATGTATGCGTCTCTCCGGGTCGGGTCTCAGTGGTCTGCCGATGGCAATCTGCGGATTTAAATCTGCGAGGCTCTGGAGATAATCCATCACTCGCTGGTTCAAATGCTCTTGAGCAATGACGTACTGGATAAGGTTGGCCAGAACTGGGTCTCTCTCAATACGTCCACCGGGAAAAGATGTTACTTCTCCGGGTGCTGCACGACTCGGAAAGTAATAATATCCTCGTTCGCGGGCATAGGGTACTGCGAATCGAAGACGAGCAATTGCTTCTTTCGCAGCAGCTTCTATGGCCAGGTGTGGGGTTGGCATAGATTTCCCCATGAAGGAAATTTCCGTTGGATCTTGGTTGAAGTCTACGGGAGGGATGTGTACTGCTGCCCAATATTCCGAGGTGGATGGGGTGATCCTTGATTTGAACAGCTCGTACTGAGGTGGCTGGGTAGAACCCATGGTACCGCGGGTAAAATCCCACAATATTTTGACAAAGCTACCTGGGGTTGCATCTGGGGTTCTCAGATGAATGCTGGGGCTCGGCATGACAGGAAAAAGTTGTGAGTGTGGTGCACAAAGTGAGGGTTGCTGGGTAAGGTCACAAGGTGGCCTTTATATAGCAATGGAGCTGGATTCGTTTTACCGTGGTGAAAGGTAATAAATTTCCCAGCTTAGCTCCAAAGGTCGGGTCAGTGTCAGAGATACACATATCTCATAAAGAGACGTGTTACTGTGGTTGTCGTCGGGTTGGTTTTGGTAGTTGTGCCCGGAAAATATGCAACTATGCGCTGAACAAAAATGCAAGGCCACTATTAAAACAGAGGCACAACGACAGGCTGCGTTAATATACACGGTCGCACGTTTACAAAGCGAGGATACACTGAGACTCGGTACTACTCATACAGCTTAGTCTACCTTGTTCATGTCTAAACGGGCGTGCCTGGTGGATGTCGAGGCTTCTCCACGTGTCTCACTGCCGGGATTAGTCGGAGATGGCGGAGGAACTGCAGGGTCGGGGTAGTGATGATGACCATCACGGGGATTGTTGGCCACAACCCCGTTGGAGTGTGCTCCCAAAATGCGACGAAGCACCTCTGGGGTTATCGCAGCACCTTGGCCGATGGCTGTAGCAGATCTCGGGGTCTCTATCGGTTGTCCAAACAGCACGACTGGGTTGTCGGCGTTGGGCTCGTTTTCTTCTCTCGCCGGGGCTCGACGAACCAGCTCTCCACGAGCTGCGATCAGATCAATGGTGATCTGGTCGAACAGTGCCTCTAGTGCACTTACATAGCGCACTAGGTGCAACAATGCGGGGTCCGTCTCGTGATCTCCGTTGGCAACTTGGGGTGGTCTACCATACCCTTCACGTCTGGGGTAGTAGTGGAACGAGCGACAGTTAACTCTGGGCGACAAGTGCCTGAGATGAACTATAGCCTCTCGAGCGGCTAGCTGGATGGCTTGTGGCTCAAAGGAAGTTGTCCTTTCGGTGAACCTGTAGGGGCGCTCGGGTGCTAGACCCCTACCGTAGATGTGCACAGTGGCCCAGAATTGACGGTCTTCACCGCTCATGGGTCCTTGATACACAACATATTCTGGTGGCTCCTCTAACGCGTAGGCACGACGGGTGAGGTTTGCGAGGATGGTCACAAAACCTCCAAGGTTGGTTGCTGTGGTTTCGTTGTGCACTATGGGTCCAGGCATTGCGGCTCGGTTTGGGGTAGCGGCTGTGCTGTGCTGGGTTGAGGCTAGCGTGCCCTTTTATAATAAAAAAGGGACGGAGTCTTCCTTCGCACGCTTGCGAGAAAGGACTATTTAGGGGCCAGTCACTGGCGCGTGAGCGACAGGTTAGGTGGATAGGTTGGGCACCGACTGCCAAAAGGGGTTGTTTCACTGTGTGGCTATCTTGCACGAGAAGCTTGGCTGGTGTTTGGTTAAGGTCTAGTGGGTTGGTTTGCCTAAGTTTATTGACCTGGCTAAGATAGGATTAGCCAATGGTCAGCCTGGCTCTGATACCAAGTCTGTCACGACCGGTTTTTCTGGGTAATAAATTTCCAGAAAGAACCGTTGTGCTCATCAGCCCCAGGATTACTGTTAGCTGATGAGGCTCCAACTTGATACAGAAATTCCAAGCAAAATACAAAATATGTAGTACAAGACCATTCTGGCCTGTGAGTACAACAAATGGTTTCTAGTGGTTGGTGGCGGAAGCGGGTTGTGAAACATCAGTGTCTATGGGACTCCAATTCCCACGGGAACAGCTGACCAGGTTAATTCCTATCTTCGCGAGGCTGCTATCTCCATTACTTAGGTTCCGGGGCTGTCATCGCGCTGCTCCTCTTCGTGTAAGAAAATCTGGCCAAGACAATAGCCAGGGACAAGCTAGTGAGTACTTTGAATGTACTCGCAGACATTATGAACACAGGTATAATATAACATTGATGTGCTAAAAATATTTTATGCTCATGACGTCAGTCACAAAAGATAAATGAAACTCTGATGCGTGCAAGCAAGTTATTTATAAAAATTACAATAACATTGTAGTATTAAAATTTATGAAATAAATAACAAGCGATGCCACAGTCGGGCGTCTTAGCGACACCACATAAAGGGCTTTAAAAGAAATGCCATAGTCGGGCGTCTGAGCGACACCACATAAAGGGCTTTAAAAGAAATGCCACAGTCGGGCGTCTGAGCGACACCACATAAAGGGCTTTAAAAGAAATGCCACAGTCGGGCGTCTGAGCGACAC
>NC_041389.1:680291388-680298391 GCF_002162155.2 Triticum dicoccoides
GGCGTCTGGGCGACACCACATAAAGGGCTTTAAAAGAAATGCCACAGTCGGGCGTCTGAGCGACACCACATAAAGGGCTTTTAAAAGAAATGCCACAGTCGGGCGTCTGAGCGACACCACATAAAGGGCTTTAAAATAAACACTCATAGTGAATATCCCGGAGGTAGAACAATCCTAGAGATACTCGATAATAACAATAATATCACGGGTTAGTCAACAACAATAATAATCATACTTATCACAAGTCACGAGTAGTAATTCCATTTCTGGTTAACAGTTTCACCTCCGAAGACCGACACTAAGACCGACACCTGACCCATCCTAGACTGTAATCCTTAACCATGGACACGGCTATTCGAATAGGTTTATTCTCTGCAGAGGGTGTACTCTTTACCCACGAGTAACGGATTTCTTTAGTCCATCGGGACTAATTCCGTCTACGGTCTTTTTGTTGAAAACACACCTAATTTGCACACACCAGCTTATCACACACGTGTCTGGAATCACCCACGACACCTGTTAAGCAAACTCTAAGTGGGGAGGCTACAACCTCGCGTAGCATGGGATCAAATTTATATCGCGCGCTCTAAGGGGTGGCCTCCCCTCTCGGTCCCAACCGGAAACACCCATGCCCCCGGACCAGGTGGCCTGCCTACCAGCTACAACCGGTATCTTCCACCATGGCCTCTCTATACGGTGTGTGCTAGAAAGAGGTTGACAACTTACTAAACCGTACTCTACTTGCTGTAGAGACGAGTGGTAGTACGAAACAAGTATGGGGGTTACTGGAACAAGACTCGATCTACGGTCGACTCAGGAGGTTCAAGTATTCCCTGCATGATTAGTATAACAAATATATTTCATCCAACAGAGTCAGCGCTCATATCACCTTGCCATGCCATACCAGACATAACCGTCCCGACGGAGACCGGCGACAAACTCATACCTACCCAAGGCAGAGGTTTTCCCGGTTTCCTGCCAGTATGCATGCAAGGCTCATGAGGGTGATTATCATCAAAAGTGTGTTCATTTCCAACAGCATGGAAATCAATAACATGCACCCATGCATATGATCATATCACATGAAATAACAAGTCCTTCGAAATGCGGTGGTGTTATAAATGCATCAACGATCACACCAAAAATATTATGCCGGGATTCAGAATGCTTGCCTTCAATGTTGTGGAGGGGTGGGGTGCTCTCCAAAACTTTTTGAAAGTTTCTTCTCTCTCCCCAAAATCCTATTTGAAAATATATTTGAATTAACACACATTTCAAAAACAGAACAAAAAGTTGTTTCAAAATTTTTCAAATAAATCTTAAAATAAACTAGACCAAATTTGAGGAAGGTAGGAAAAAGAATTAATTCATTTGGAGTTGTATTTAAAAAGATAAAGCCAGTCAAAGATTTGGTCAAAATCTGTTTTTTAAATAAAACAGAAAAAGAAAACGTTTCAGACGAGATTACGCTTTCGAAGCGGGGGAAACGTACAGCGATGGATTACGCCTTCACTTAAACACGTGGACGGCGCGGGGTGTCACTGACAGTGGGCCCGCCTGGCCCACTGGTCAGGTTTGACCAGTCGCCGCGCGTCGTCTCCTTCCTCTGCCCGAGCGGAGCGGGGCTCCGGCGATCGTCGCCGGCGTTTGGCTGCTCCTCGCGGGCCCCCGAGGGTGGGGATGGATCCGTAAGGCTGGCGCGGTCCTCCCGGTAGTCGTTGGGTCAGCTGGGACGGAGTGAGCTACCGGCGGCGAGCTCCGCGGCGGAGGAAGGCTTCGGTGGCGAAGTGACTTTGTGGCGGCGTTGGCTCCCGATCAAAATCAAGTAGGGGGTTGGGTTCCTGGAAGGAAGTAGGGGTTCTTGGTGAAGAGAACGGAGAGGAGGAAGCCCTGGTTGCGCCGGAGTGCACGAGACAGTGGCGGTGGCAGGAGTTGCCGGAGATGAGGAAGACGGCGTTTCCCTGACGATTGCGGGCTATGGGGGTTCCATGGGGGTAGCCTGAGATCGCGTGCGTGCTCAGAGGGGCTCGGGGTGTCCATTTATAGTGCGACGAGGTCGGTTCCGCGGCGGTGGATAAGGGCGGCCGGCGAACCGCCGTTCCGTAGCTGCAGGGGAACGTGGTGGCGACGAGAGCTAGGCGACACCCTTGTGGATGAGCTCGCACTGCTCCAGGGGCAGGTGGCGAGCCGGGGTGGCTTGGGCGGCGCTGAACGGCGCAGGGCTGTCGGGCGGCGGCGGCGGCTAGCTCTTGGCTTGCCGGGCGTGGCGAGGAGCGGCTTGGCGCGTAGTGGTGAGAAGGGAGTGCGCGGCAAGGTTCTGCAGTGGGCCAAGACCGTGGGGGCCAGCGTGTCGGCTCGTGTGCGCGGCTGCAATATGCGCGCTCTGGGCGCGCCCAGCGCACGCACACCAGATGTTCGGCGAAATGCCATGGCACTCCAGAGCGCTTGGTTGAGGCTGGAGTTAGCAGGTCAAGGTTTGGGCTTGCAAGGGGATCAGTGGACAAGCTGGTTTGGTCAGGAGATCAGGTTCACAGTGCAAACCAAAAATTCATGCCAAAACAGATCATGCCCATAAGGTGTTTGACAAAATGCCAATGGCACTTAGGCAAGTATTGGAGTGGCCAAAAACTCCATATGGTTGGTCTCTTTAGGTGAAAGGGGGAGTGGTGTGGTTATTTGGACAAAAGGGGAAACTTGCTAGTGCAAGTTTTGCAAAACTTCAATTCTAGACAGGAAATAAATAGCATTATTTCATGAACCAAAAATGATCCAAAAGGTGCATGCTCCTGGACTTATGGGTTTAACATGGAGGACTACAAGTAGGAGAAAGAATAAAGGGCTAAAGAGCAAGCAAAAATATGGTTGCTGCACAAATCATCAAGTTGGTCCAGAATGGAAATGAGGTTGATTCACTCAAATTTTTCAAAGAACAACCCTGGATTTTTGCACAAAGTGGAATGATATGCTCCTACTGACCTCCCCTAATTTTGGTAGAAGTTTTAAAGAAATATTCAAATAGGTTGTAGTGCAAAATGCACTTTGGACCAGAGAAGAAAAATTGAGTGTAGGGCTCAAAATATTTCATGAATGAAATATATTTTTGCATAATAGTGATTTAAAAACATCACATGACATCTCCAAATTTTTGTGGAAATTTTAAGTGAATCTATCAAATGGTTGTAGTTCAAATATGGCCATTTAACCTTGAAAAACTATTTTCAAGAAAGTAAAGATCAAGCAATTAAATTAGTTAATTAGTTACACTGATAAAAGGAAAGTTTTTCTTGAGGGGTTAAACAAGTCCAATAACACATTTGAAAAGTTTTCTCTTTGGGAAAAACTCATCATAACAGGGAAGGAAATGAGTTAAAAATCAAAATGGAGCTCAGAAATCCAAAGTTTTAATTCCTGGAAAAAATTTAATTTAATAAAACAAGGCCAAATTTTTGGGGTGTCACAACGAGATGACCCTGGTGATGCTGACGGCGAGCCTCCCAAGAAGAGGGTTCCTGCGAAGGTGATGTGGTATGCTCCTATAATACCACGGTTGAAACGTCTGTTCAGAAACGGAGAGCATGCCAAGTTGATGCGATGGCACAGTGAGGAACGTAAGAAAGACGGGAAGTTGAGAGCACCCGCTGACGGGTCGCAGTGGAGAAAAATTGAGAGAAAGTACTGGGATGAGTTTTCAAAGGACCCAAGGAACGTATGGTTTGCTTTAAGCGCGGATGGCATTAATCCTTTCGGGGAGCAGAGCAGCAATCACAGCAGCTGGCCCGTGACTCTATGTATGTATAACCTTCCTCGGATGTGCATGAAGCGGAAGTTCATTATGATGCCAGTTCTCATCCAAGGCCCTAAGCAACCCGGCAACGACATTGATGTGTACCTAAGGCCATTAGTTGAAGAACTTTTACAGTTGTGGAATGGAAACGGTGTACGTACGTGGGATGAGCACAAAAAGGAGGAATTTGACCTAAAGGCATTGTTGTTCGTGACCATCAACGATTGGCCCGCTCTCAGTAACCTTTCAGGACAGACAAACAAGGGATATCACGCATGCACGCACTGTTTACTTGACACCGATAGTATATACCTGGGAAGCTGCAGGAAGAATGTGTACCTGGGCCATCGTCGATTTCTTCCGACCAACCATCAATGTCGAAAGAAAGGCAAGCATTTCAAAGGCGAGGCAGATCACCGGAAGAAGCCCGCCATGCGTACCGGTGATCACGTACTTGCTATGGTCAATGATTTACACGTAATGTTTGGAAAGGGTCCCGGCGGACTAGCTGTTCCGAATGACGCTGAGAATCACGCACCCATGTGGAAGAAGAAATCTATATTTTGGGACCTACCCTACTGGAAAGACCTAGAGGTCCGCTCTTCGATCGACGTGATGCACGTGACGAAGAACCTTTGCGTGAACCTGCTAGGCTTCTTGGGCGTGTATGGGAAGACAAAAGATACACCTGAGGCACGAGAGGACCTGCAACGCTTGCACGAAAAAGAGGGCATGCCTCCGAAGCAGTATGAAGGTCCTGACAGCTACGCTCTTACGAAAGAAGAGAAAGAAATATTCTTTCAATGCCTGCTCAGTATGAAGGTCCCGACTGGCTTCTCGTCGAATATAAAGGGAATAATAAACATGCCAGAGAAAAAGTTCCAGAACCTAAAGTCTCATGACTGCCACGTGATTATGACGCAACTGCTTCCGGTTGCATTGAGGGGGCTTCTACCGGAAAACGTCCAATTAGCCATTGTGAAGCTATGTGCATTCCTCAATGCAATATCTCAGAAGGTGATCGATCCAGAAATCGTACCAACGCTAAGGAGTGAGGTGGCGCAATGTCTTGTCAGGTTCGAGCTGGTGTTCCCACCATCCTTCTTCAATATCATGACACACGTCCTAGTTCATCTAGTCGACGAGATTGTCATTTTGGGGCCCGTATTTCTACACAATATGTACCCCTTTGAGAGGTTCATGGGAGTCCTAAAGAAATATGTTCGTAACCGCGCTAGGCCAGAAGGAAGCATCTCCATGGGCCATCAAACAAAGGATGTCATCGGTTTTTGTGTTGACTTCATTCCTGGCCTTAAGAAGATAGGTCTCCCTAAATCGCGGTATGAGGGGAGACTGACTGGAAAAGGCACGCTTGGAAGGGACTCAATAATATGTAGGGACGGATATTCTTGGTCTCAAGCACCCTACACAGTTCTACAGAACTCTACCTTGGTGACCCCGTATGTCGATGAACACAAGAACAGTCTGCGCTCCAAACACCCGGAGCAGTGCGACGACTGGATTACATGTGAACACATCAGGACTTTCAGCAGTTGGTTGGAAACACGTCTCAGAGGTGACAGCACTGTTTGTGATGAGCTGTACTTGTTGTCCAGGGGACCATCTTCGACTGTAATGATTTGGAAAGGATACGAGATAAATGGGAATACATTTTACACGATTGACCAAGATGAAAAGAGCACCAACCAAAACAGCGGTGTCCGCTTTGATGCATCAACTCACAATGGAAATGACACATATTATGGTTACATAGTAGACATATGGGAACTTGACTACGGAGTAGATTTTAAGGTCCCTTTGTTTAAGTGCAAGTGGGTTAATCTGTCAGGAGGCGGGGTACAGGTAGACCCATAGTACGGAATGACAACAGTGGATCTGAAAAATCTTGGGTACACTGACGAACCGTTCGTCCTAGCCAATGATGTGGCACAGGTTATCTATGTGAAGGACATGTCTACCAGACCGAGGAAAAGAAAAGATAAGGAAGCGAATACATCATACAATGAGCCAAAGCGCCACATAGTTCTTTTAGGAAAAAGGGACATCCTGGGAGTGGAGGGCAAGATAGACATGTCTGAAGAGTATGAAAAGTTTCATGAAATTCCCCCCTTCAAAGTCAAGGCTGACCCAAGCATCCTGATAAACGATGAAGATTATCCATGGTTACGGCGCAATAAGCAAACGACACAAGCGAAGAAAAAGTGAAGACTTTCTCCCGCAACTATTATGATGATACCATGCCAACTTTGTAACAGACGAGTATGATACCATTGTCCGTTTTGTACATGCACATGCTATGCCAACTTTTTCAGAGTTCATTTGAAAACTATGAATTTGAA
Source organism: Triticum dicoccoides (assembly GCF_002162155.2). NCBI lineage: Eukaryota > Viridiplantae > Streptophyta > Magnoliopsida > Poales > Poaceae > Triticum > Triticum dicoccoides. Next base: position 680,297,533 of record NC_041389.1, read on the forward strand.
AACCTCGCCAACCGAAGGGCGCTCACACCAGTTTATAAGCCCGTCCCTCTACACGCCTTGTTGAGCTCACAAACTTGTGATTCACACAAATTTCAAAGAAAACTAATGGCACAAACAGAAAGTTTATAATTTTTCTGACCTAAAAGCAAAAAGAATTAAAAAATAAAGCAAAAAACCAAAAGAAAATAAATAATGCAGAAAACAAAACAAAAAAACTTGAAAAAAAATAAAAATAGCAACAATAAGTATTTTGTTGTAAGTAGAAACAAAATAAAATAAATAAATAAAGCAAAAAAGTGTTTTCAAATTAGAAAACTAATGGCACTAACAGAAAGTTTATAATTTTTCTAAAACTAAAAGCAAAAAGAATTAAAAAATAAAGCAAAAAACAACAAAAAATAAATAATGCAGAAAGCAAAACCAAAAAAACTGGAAAAAAATAAAAATAGCAACAATAAGTATTTTGTTGTAAGTAGAAACAAAATAAAATAAATAAAGCAACAAAGAAAACAAAAAAAACAAAAAAAAGTGCCACCTACTGGGCCCCCACGGCCTGAATACGACTAGAAACCCTACCATGGGCCAGGATTCAGGCCCGCGGGAGGCCCAGTAGGCCCACAGGCACAGATTGCACGATCAGGCCCGAAAGCTTGCAGTTGAGAGGAGCTCGAGAGGGTGGGCGCAGCAGCGCTTATAAACCACTCTCGAGCTCTCTCAACTAGCGAGGTGGGACTAAACTTTTCGGCGCGGGGCAGCACAAGGCCTTTGGTCCCGGTTGGTGGCACCAACTGGGACTAAAGGGGGGATTGGTCCCGGTTGGTGCCACGACCCGGGACTAATGCCCCCCTTTAGTCCCGGT
>NC_041389.1:680299109-680304927 GCF_002162155.2 Triticum dicoccoides
CCGCGCGTCGGCGCCCTCGCCTGCCCCCGCGCTGTGAGCCGCCGCCCGGCTCTTTTAATGTTTAAGCTCTTTTTTTATTTTTATGCTCTGTTTTTTTATGTTTTAATTTTTTTGTTCATATGTGATGTATATGTGTATGTGGCTATAATGTATATGTGTATGTGAACAATGCAAAATATAGTTTTTTAGAAAAATTAGGATTTTTTTTCTGTTCATAAATTTTTTTGGTGATATTAATTATTGTAAATATGCAAATGTTTGTATATTCATATGAACAATGAATTAGGCAATACTACTTCATGTATTTTTAAGAAGGAAGAAGAAGAAAAAGAATGAGAGGAAAAAGGAAATAAGAAGAGGAAGAAAGGAGAAGAAGAGGGGAGAGGAAGAAGAGGAGAAATAAATAAGAATAAGAAAAAAGAAGAAAAAGAAGAGGAGGAGAAGAAAGGAATAGAGGAGAAGAAGAAAAAATAGAAAAAAAATTCTATTTTTTCTTCTTCTCCTCTATTCTTTTCTTCTTCTCCTCTTTTTTTTCTTCTTCTTTTTCTTCTTCTTCTTCCTTCTTCCTTCTTCCTCTTTTCTTCCTTTTTCCTTATTTTCCTTTCTCGAGGGATAAGAAGAAAAAGAAGAGGAGAAGAAGAAAGAAAGGAATAGAGGAGAAAGAAGAAACTTTGACACGAGGCGGGGGGGTACCGATACCCCCTCCCCGATAACATTATTTTCCCATGTATATGTATGTTGCTTCGTTGTCGATATAACGAGGGTGTCGAGGATCACCGAGGGGTCGAGGGTCGGGAACTAGGGTAGAGGGTCGAGGGTCGTTAAGGGGTCAAGGGTCGAAGGTTTCAGGGTCGAGGGTCGTTAAGGGGTCAAGGGTCGAAGGTTTCAGGGTCGAGGGTTCCTATAGTGTCAAAGTATTGAAGAAATCCATGGCTTCATCATTAGCCGGAAGTAACCATGGCATGATGGTACGAAGTCCTCCAAAGTTATTCTGGAATGGAGTACCGGATAGGATAATTTGCCTTTTTGTACGAATCTCAGCAAAGGCCTTTCAAATAACGATATTCGGAAGGTTCTTGCTGAACTTTGTACCAAAAAGCGAATTATCCTATCTGGGACTCCGTTCCAAAATAACTTTGGAGAGCTTCGTACCATCATGCACCTGTTACTTTCGCCTAATGATGAAGACATGGTTTTGTTGAATCCTTTGACACTAGGCAACCTCCCGACCCCTCGGCGATCCTCGACCCCTTGACCCTCGACCGCTCGGCAATCCACGACCCTCTACCCTACCGCGTGCGTCGATGCCCACGTCACTTGTGGGAAATAGATGTAGTGTTAACGCCGACCCCCTCCCGATAGCTTCAACATGTGGGGGGGGGGTCGATATTACCCCCTCCTAGCTTGAAGCGTTCTCGAGGCCACCCCCTAACCCTTGAAGCGTTGTCGAGGCCACCCCAAACCCTAGAGAAGCAGCGTCGAGGCCACTAATATGATTCCTTATTGTGATTAGCTAGCTAGTTCTACGTTTGCCACTAATATATCCATATCTGTCATGTTTGAACAATAATTGCCATGTTGTAAATATTGTAGAAACTATGGACACCCCTCGAGACGAAGCACAAGAAGCGTTGTTGAGGGACATAATCGCACAAGGAAGTGATGTCGTCTCCTCGTTGATGTTTCTCAACGACAACGATGGTCTGGAAGGAGAGGGTGAAGAAGCAGCTGGCTATGATTTACATGGCTCCGATGACCCAATGCCGGTGCAAGAAGGAGAGGGTGAAGAAGTAGACCGTGAGGACGGCTCCGGTGATCACCAAACCGAGTCCGACCAGGTATATATATTAGTTAAGCCTGTGCTGACTAGCTAATTGATGCATTCATTGTTTTGGTATGTACACATATTAATTAACTCTCGTCTTTGTTCTTTTTTCTAGCCCTCCGGATCGAGCACAACTTCGGTAAAGAGACGAGGCCCAAAGAAAAAGTTGAGCTCGGATGAAAAGTTTGAGATCATACAAATCGCGTGCGACGGCCAACCGATTGAACCCTACCGGACAAAGAAGGCATTTGTTGCTCAGTGCGGGGTTCTGGTTAGGGACAAGATCCCGATCAGCATCTAGCAATGGTATAAGCCTAAGAACGAAGACCATGAGGTGTCTTAAGTCAATGAGATGCAGAAAAAGAATCTTTGGACTGAGCTGAATTCAAATTTCACCCTATCGCCGGAGGATGGTCTGAAGAAGCCAGTTATAGAGCCATTAATCAAGTCTTTTGCTCTGAGGAAGATGGCAGACCTATTCAGGAATTGGAAAAAAGACCTCAATAGGTATGTCGAAAAAATGAGACACCAGAATTCATGGGCAAATATGAGAAGATCAGAGATGACTGGCCCGCATTTGTGGCCCACAAGACATCGGAAAAGAGTAAAAAGATGTCGGCGACAAACAAGAGAAATGCTGAGAAGAAGAAGCTTCACCATCGCACGGGGTCAGGTGGCTACCTCGTAGCCCGGCCTAAGTGGGCCAAGGCTGAGAATGATCTGCTTGATAAAGGGATCGAACCAGAGACAATGAACTGGCCAGAACGTTGCCGGACTTGGTTCTTTGGGGTCGGCAGATCCTTGGACCCTATAACAGGGAAGTGCATTTGGACGGACGAACAATTGGACATACCAGTCAAGAGGCTTCAGCAATATATCGAAGCAGCGCAGCAAGGGACGTTCGTTCCAGACAGGGAGAAGGACGAGCTCACAATGGCCCTCGGCAATCCTGAGCACCCTGGACGGACACGAGGCACGCCAGGCTCAGTTTCGTGGAAGGCTGGATTTCCAGATGCAGGGGGTTACAAAACCCAGGAGAGGAGGAAGAAACTGGAGCAGAGCCAACTGCAGGCGCTGCACGAAAGGGTAATGGGGCTAGAGGAACGAGAAGCAGATCGCAACAAACGACCTGCCGAAGCTTCCCCCGAAGCTACCCCGCCATCTCAGCGGAGAAGCAGCGTGGCTTCCACCGAGCTGCTTCAGCCAGAGCATGCCCTGACGGCTCCTGCCAGCTATCCCGTGGATGCTATCACGGATGCTGAAAATTGCCACCTTATGGCGCAATGGAGCAATTTGAAGGTCAAGGCGGCTGTTGGCTCTGTTTATCCTACTAAACCCGACTCAACTTTTCACTACCGGCCGATTCCAGAAGGATATGCTAAGGTGATGGTCGATGAAATAACAGAGGGATTTGAGGACCTCCGGCTTGACCACCCTACCGGTGAAGGGGAGTATCGGCTGGGTTCTGCTCTGAAGACTCCATGCCTATGGCGGAAGGATCTCATCAACCTTCCGAACTGGACGCCTCCACCTCCTCCTCCTCCTTCGGCGAGTCAGGGCACTCCGCCTCCTCCACCGTCTCCTCCTCCGGCAAGTGATGATCAGGGCACTCGGCCGGCTCCTTCTCCTGCACGTGGCGGCACTCCGCCTCCTTCTCCGCCTGCGCCGGCGCGCCCGAGCAGCCAGCCTCCTCCTTCTCCGCCTCGTCAGCAAGGGCGGAAGAGACCCGCCGCCGCTCCGGCTGCTCCGGCGCGTCGCAGTCCTTCTCCTCCGCCTCGTAAGCAAGGAAAGAAGACATCCGCTCCGTCTACTCTGCCGGCATCTAGCAGTACAGCCAAAGGCGGGAGGAGATACAGATTCGGTCCTTCTCTGAAGACTCCAGAGAAGTTACCGTACGAGAGGAGCGAGGAGGAAAATGCGAAGATCACGCAGACCGAAGTGGATGGCTGGTTTCAAGGGTTGAAAGCAAAGAGACATCCACCTCCGGAGGAGAAGGTAGATCCGGTGAAAGCGAAGCGCACTCTGGCTACCCTGACAAAACCACCCAAGTCTCCACCGAAAGGCAACTATGAGCGCATTATTGGAAAGGCATTTGCCGAAGCGGAGAGGTCGGGAAGTACTAAAAGTGATCAAAGGATGAAAGAACAACGAGCTGGGAAACAAATTACCCAGCTCGGCGAACAAGCGAAGCAATCGTGCCCCCCGCTCAAGGTGCCTGCTAGCGACATCGTCAATCCGAGGATGGTGCCCGGTTATGGCAATCCTGCAGATTACCTGCCCGACGATGTACATTATGATATCTTGGAGGTGCAGATACAAAGATACGAGTACGGGAAGCCTCTCGTCAAAGATGAGAGTTCTCTATCAACGATGATGCGAAGATTGCATGATTGGTACATGAAAACCTGCAAAGAGTCTGAGGGGAGGAGTACTTTGTATGTGAGAGTTAAAAAGGAGCATGACCTCCTTGGAATTGAACTGTTGCCTATTCCATTTGAGGAGTTCTATCAGTTTTTCAATCAATTGGCCATCGATAAAGCAACGGTCACCTCCTACTGTCTGTAAGTAGTACTACTTCCGTCATTAAGTCTCTCTATATAACTCAGCCCTTTCATTGCATGTATTTATAATTATCCTCACTATATTATGCAGATTGAAGATCGCCGAATTGAAGAAAAGACAAGTGGGAGATATTGGGTTCATTAACACGTATCTCTTAGATGCAACTGAGGTTCAATATCGTGCCCAAGAAACCGAGGCCAACTTGCTACGATGGTTGGAAATAAATGAACACAAAGATATAATACTCTTTTCTTACAACTTCAAGTGAGTGTTACTGTCTTGTGGCATATTCGGTTTCCTTATTAGTCCAGGTTATAGTAATGTAATATTGATGAGTTATGCATGTGTGCGCAGCTACCACTATATTTTCCTAGAGATTAAGCTTGAGAAGGGAGTAGTAACTGTCTTAGACTCCAAGCGAAAAGATCCCAAGGAGTATGCGGACATGACTGAAATGCTCGAGAAGTAAGTTAAATCGATCATTATCCACCATATCAGCAACTTTGTTCATTTCTGATATCAAGTAATTGTTTTCTTTGTATGGCAGGGCTTGGAGAAAATTCACCAAAAAAGCTCCGGGACTACCGAAGAAGCTGCAATTTAGGCACCCGAAAGTAAGTACTATATAGTAGCATATTCCAGGCATCTCCTAGTGATTCAAGCGCTAGTTTCATCAATACCATTTAGCATGCTTGCTAATTATCAGTTTGATTGACCTCTATTTCTTGTAAAGTGGTTGTGGCAGGAACAAGGGAATGATTTCTGTGGATACTACATTTGCGAGTCCATCCGCCACACGACCTGTGAGCGGGGCTACTCCGACAAACAATATGAAGTGCGTATATAACAATATTCACAATTTTATTTTATTACCATCATTTGTGTTGAGTTTCATTCATTCATATATATATATATATATATATATATATATATATATATATATATATATGTATTGACCCCCTTCTTAAAATTAGATGTTTCGGATGCGGGATGAACTCCTAGCACCAGATCGCATGTGAGCAATTCAAGAGGAATTGGCGGCATTCTTTCTTGACCACGTGACCGCTGAAGACGGAGAATACTATGTGGACCACGCGTCCGTATTTTAGGAGATTATATATTTGTAAAAGATAATTATTGTATATATGTAGCCGGTAGTGTCGGATAGATATACGAGAACTTGTTGTTCGACCAATCTCTCGGAGAAGGAGAGGTGGTCGATATCACTGCTCTCTGTATGCATATATGTTCATGACGATCTTCTGTTTGCTTACTAGCTAGCTAGCGTGTCTAGCTAGTCCTCTCTATACGTATGTATGGTACGTAGCGTCGACCAAGCATGGACAAAAGAGAGGACACTTCTCTCTATTAATTAGCTAGCTATAGCACAATATATGAAACACCTAAATTAACCCCCCAAAACCCCCCAAC